>NW_024383446.1:0-15861 GCF_016835505.1 Polypterus senegalus
TTTTACAAAGGGTTTTCCCTTTTAACGATTTTTCATTTTACATGTGCCATGTGTTCTCTGCCCAAAAGGGGACAAATTTGTTTTGTTTTATACTGGGCTTTTAGGAAATTTTCTTCATTGTTGACAGTTCATTGTAATCAGAAGTTGCTCTTTGCCAGGCGAGGGTTAAAAAGAGTGTCATGGTTTTTTGCAGTTCAAAATCACCTCCCCTACTTTGGCGTTGGTTTTATGATGCATTGGATTGGTTTAGAAATGTGATGCTTGATGATCCACCCTGATTGCTACAACCACCTTTTAAGCAAAACTCACTCATGTTTGTCACCAGATATAGTGCCAGAGAGTTATAAAGTGTTACATGTTAGTCAGGCGTACAAGAAAAAATGTCACTGTACATATGTCAATACTGCCACCTACTACAAGTTTTTTTTTGAAATCTTTCTGGGTGATGTTTAACTACTGAGCCATATGCATGTACCAAGACTGAGAACTCACTCTCAAAATTTGTTTCAAATATATTATGGATAATAGATCCGAGAATTCATCAAAAAACAGGCATATTATTTTGTGGATGATAAATTACTACTAACTGATCATGTGAGTTAGCTTTAATAATTGCAGGTAGGTATTAAACTGCAGTAAAATTTACCTCAGTTGATTTCTTTACAAGTTAAGATTTTTTCCTTACACAGACAGACTTGTAAAAGTTAAAGTTTTATGAGTTTTTTTTAAACTAAAATCGGGGGTGAATTAGCATCAAGTGGAGTTTTAAAAAACAATAAGATCATTCAAGAAGAAAATCTTACTTGTTAAAGCTTGAACATTCATAAAAGCCATATTAAATACCTTGGGAGAGACTGTAAGAGCTTCCGCATGGGCACATATAAATTAGATTACTGTTATTTGCACCAGACCTATTATTCCTTTTAATATGTCTATGAACACTTAATATTAATTGAGTGTGGCTCTTTTTATAAATAAAAGCAAAATCATTATTAAATCAACATTGTGATTATCATTATCTAATTATTTTTGGTCACTAATAGCATGATTTGGAAGTCAAAAGCACTGATGGCCAGGTAAGGCCGGTTTTTGAAGTCACGATTGGCGATTTCCCAAACAATTATGACAGGGATATTGTCCACATTATGGACATGAATCACTCTTTGTATACCTTGTTTTAATTCATCTATTACTAGTTACGTGGCTTAACATAGCCTACAGTACATTTCTAGAAAATTCAGCTACTGGCGGGAAATTTTGTAAAATATAAAACATTTGTATTAAAAATTTTTTAAATAGTCTTAGCTGTATTGTCTGGAGGACCTGGATGTGTTGCCTGCTAAGATGTTGTCCATCTCTTCTGAAAAACATTGTCTCTCCCGGAACAGACAGGAAATTGTCAATGAAAGGGAAGTTCATTTTTCACCATAAGAAGTCTTCAGCCAAGATTTGAGGAAAAGTCAACTAAGACCTCATCTAGGATCTAGAGATGATGATCCTGGGTCCCCCTGACTAGCAATTGGAATAGAGATCTAACCCCCCTTTTTACCTCCTGTGACCCGGTAGGAAACATAATGCTGACTCTTTATGCTTACAAGGACAAAAAATGTTTTTTGGGTTTTTTTTTACAATGTTCTGAACCCCTCCAGGAAAAGCAGGACACAAAAGTCTCCTGACCAAAAAATGCACAGTTCAGGTTTATGCATGGGATCCTCCCAATATGATCATACACGTTGCTAAGTAGCTGTTGATTAAATACCATCAACATTTTCTAAGTGCTTGAGATGGAGGACCCAATTTCTGTTGGGGCCCCAGCACTCCAGCATGAGTGGGGTTGGAAGAACCAGATCTTCCCGGCTCCAGGCGCACTACTTTTGACATAGCTGGTAGGCACTTCATGGAGACAAAAGCTGGGTCAGGATGCCCTGCTACATTGCACAATAGCCTAAGGATTTTCAGGAGCTTAAATAGAGGTGGTGAAAAGCATGTAACTTTCCTTAAAAACCCTTTTTAGTTTCAAAAATATTTTGATACTCCCAACTGCTGCTCTCTGTTATACTAAACAATTTTCTATGGGATCTTCTGTGGGACAAGCAAATTTGTGGTTTTTATTTTTACAAGAGTATTGCACAGCAAGTGACCACCTGACCTTACCCTGACCGAGAGGAATCTTATTGGCGAACAGAGTCATTGGTGATATCAGACTACGGGCAGTTAGTCACGGGTGCATGGGGTGAAATCTGAAATGAAGTCTGCAACTGAAAGTTGCTGGAAAAATCATGTTCACGGTATGTTGTAAATATTCTTTGATGCTCACTGTGCATTCTTGCTTCTTGGCTCATTTTGTTTTACATTTTGAAACTGCTAAACAGAAGAAGAAAATACTAACACCAGGTTGTTTTTTTTCTAAATCAAATTCAATATTCACAAGCATAAATAAATAAATGTACCCCAAAGACAAAAATGGTAATGATTAGCAGTCATCCTATCAGTCTTCACTTCTGTCGCAGGTAGCAATGCATTATGGTACTGGGTTCTTGTCAGTGTGTGCAGAGACAGACTGTTGCAGAAGATAAATGGGGAGGAGGCACAAAACAAGTGGTTGCCCTCTTGTTCCTGTTCTGTGAAATCATGTTTTAGAAAATAAACTGCACTTCAACCCTAGTAGCTTACTGAATCTGTGGCATGCTGGGTCTGCACTACTCTGCTTTTCCACACACTGTTGTTTAGCTGCTGTTCATTTTTGGGTTGACAATTTTTCTCTGACTATTATTACATTTGCAGGAATACATAATTCTGATCCCTACCTCAGTGCTGCTTATTCTGTTTAACCCGGCTAATATCACCTGTTTGAGAATGTTAAGTAGACAGTAGTACCTTGTATTCATTTTTCAAACTACCTGTGTTTCTGACACAGAAACAAACATTTCTGTTTGTATAGGCTGCTATAGGTGTTATACTATAGTAAAACTCTTTAGTATGGTGATTACATAAAATCGCTATGTGATTAAAATTATACAAAGGGTTTACTCTTTGCTGCTCGTTTTTTTTTTTATTAGCTTTTCGATTTTAAGAACATTAGAATACATAGAAATAACATAAAACTTTAATCCAATCAAAAACACAAATCAAGACATTCCCAAAAAAAAAAAAATAAAATGCATTAAATCAAAACAACATTTAAACTTCCACTTCACAGCTAAATGAATAAAAGACCCATTATAAAATACTTCATATGTAAAAAAATCTAAAAGAAACATGTTTTAGACCAACATTAACAAGTTCTTGCCAATTTCTGCAAAAACTATATTCCACATAAAGAAAAATAATTATTTTCTAGTTTTAGATATTGTAAGATACCACATTCCCTTTAAAACATTGCTATTAAATATCACAGATAATTTTGAATTCAACACTATTTGACAAAAGGTAAATAGTCCCCAATGGCCTCAGTTTAGAGCAATCTCAAAACATATTATCTAGTAAGGCCTGTGCTTGATGACATTCGTTCAAAAAAGCAGATCATTTTGAAACTCAGAGCAATATAATATGAATGGTTAATCTTGATTTACATTTATTCTATTTATTCTAAAAATAATGAAAAAATTACAGACAGCACTCTCTCTAAACCTTTTCAAAATGTTTGACTAGAATGCTTTAGAATTGTTCTCCTTTGATTTATCAAATGTTATATGCATTCCCCCAGCTTATGATTTTTTTGTAATTTTCATAGTTAAAGAATACTCCACCCAAAATTAGGATTTTTATATTTACTTACCACATGTAGTTTGTAGTGGTGAGTGAAAAATATTGTAATCTCATGTTTAGCAGAGAAAAGGTTCATGCTATATACAGAGCTCAATGATGACAGTAATGTACAACAGCAAATGATGAAAAAATGTCCAGGGGGAAAAAAAATTACTCATGTTGGATAATCAACATTCTTTGTTATTCAGTCGTTATACACAAAGCCTTATACACAGTATGTTCAAAACACCTTTCTGCTAAAATACAAAGTTACTTGTTGAATTTTCAATCGCATATAAACAGGGAACGTAAAAGCCTCATGGAACTGATATTTTTGAATTGAAGATCTGTCTCTCCCATCATTCATTGGTCAAATCCTGTCTTCAATTCACAAAGCATGCATTTTGCATGTTTTGAGCATAATGAAATGGATAATATACATTTAATTAACTAAAGCATTATGATGAAATTTTTGTTTCTTTTTTAAGAATGTGTTTCAGCATTTGCTGTTGTACAACACTGGGGAGTTCTATAAACTTGTTTCTTTTCATTCTACATGAAAACATGAGTTTAGATATTTGTGTCAGCAGTCACTGCAAAGTACATGGGATAAGTAACATATATATACAGTATATATACCAGGAAACGGCGTACTGCGATGCGTGCTGTGAGTACACTTGACTTGAACATTCTGGTTTTCATCCTCTTTCTTTTGTCTCTTTTTTAGCATTGTTGCTCAGAGGTTGATTGTTGGTGCTTCCTGAGCAGCTCTTCTTCTATCCACCCTAGCGGCCCGCTGCTTCTCTTCTTTCTCGGCATCTTTTCACGTTAAAACTGATTGTTAGTTTTTGTCTTGCAATTACTTAGTATTTTTTTCTTAATTTTTCACTTAAGCTGACACTTAAGTCTTCAATCTGTCTCAAGAATGATTTAAGATATAGAAAGGTAGAAGTGGCGGTGAAGGCACCCACCTCCGTTGCTGAGGAGTTGATTCTACAATAAGATAAAATGAAAAAAAAAAGAGTAATAAAAGTTATCACCTGAAAGTGGATAGTAGATGTCCGATATATTGTGTACCAATATTTTAGGTCAATAGGTGAAACAGTTTGAGGTGATTTAAAATCCTGGACAGACAAGCAACAGCACGGTAGCGTTTTATAAGAAGATACAGTATATCATTTTTAGTGGAGTTTTCCTTTAAAATTTGTTAGAAACAACAGTTCTCATTGGACTGCAAGATTTGAAAAGGACTTAAAGTTTTATGGAATAATTAATCAGCAGAAAAAGCCTTGATGAATATCAATATCTAAGAACTGCATGGCAGTCATGCTTTGGTGATTTTGGAAACCTGGACAATTTAACTCTGAGGCTAATGGCTCACACACATGTCAATATCTGTCTTTATTGTCATTGGTAACATTTCTCTTACCATTATTGTACAGCAATCTAGGTTGGGGATTTTTTTTTCTTGACCACTTGGCCACTTCCTGTATGCACAAGGAGCGCAAAAACAAAAACAAGATAAAAATATTGTTTGTCTTTTTAATACATAAGGATGCACAGTGTAGAGTAGCAAAACAGCTTGAAGTTTCTGCGTATTTTATTTTAATAAAAAAATAACATGTACACATAAGTGACCTGCTTTACAAGGTAAGTGGGAGTCCTCGATCAGCATCTAATATTGATGTCCGTAAATTTGCATATACATTTATCTTTAGGCATACAAAGCACAGTCTTGGTACTGATTATAATACAGTATGTGCAATGTTTTATGTATGAAACACACTCAACAGGTTTTGTCCCCCTACTAAAATAATTATGCTGTAAGGGTGTGATTAACCAAATGAAATTTAAAAAATTAGCATGATTCATTTGAATGGATGATTGATGTAGCCAGAATTTCCTCAAATGAATAGCTTTAAATTGAGTTAGGAAAGAATTACCACATCTGTGTATTTTCTAATTTAATAAAAACAGATCTGCATTTTCAGGTTGCAAATGCATTAAGAATACTCTCAAGAAACAAATGAACACAGGATAGTCTTGTGACATGTGAGAGAATGCTGGATCACAGAATAAATACGCCATCATGGAAGCGGTGCATTAATATTTTCTAAGGGGGTCATAATAAAGGCAAAGCAGAAAGCATCAAATGTCATTTCAAATATTGGAACATATCACGGTTCTAAAGTGAAATAAAACTACATAAAGTGGGCCCAGTAAATACTATTTAGCATACAGAGTGAAAGGAAATTGTTTCAGGGATGATCAGCAATCCGATAAAAAACTGCTTTACAAATGTGAAATCAGGAAACACATTTTCAGTAAGTGTGAACCAGCAAAAAAGCTCTATTTTGAAAAATCCAAAGGGAAAAAATTCTGCAAACAGTCAGGTTTTGGCTGAGTAAATCAACTATTTTGCTTCAGGAGCCAGTGTGCTTTAAATAATGAAAAAATACTGTACACTGGAAAAATATATTCGAAAACTAAACATACACATAGTTTTAATCCCCCTTGAAATACATATACTAGCAAAGTCTTGATGCCAAATCATTTGTGTGGAAGTGGATTAAGAAGTGCCAAGAACAACACAAACCAAAAATGGCAGATGGCAGGAAAATATTTAGAAAGACACCATATTACAAAAACACCTACACTAGAAAAAATTCCCCTCAGGACCTTCTTTGAAAATCAATCTCATATCCTGGAAATACCAGCAGTGGATTTGCAATGGGTCCCAGATTATCAAATTGTGCTAGAATACTGGCAAAGGGTCCTCATTTCTCACTTTTTCCTTTTAATGAAAGCAAAGATATTCAGCTTATAGGGGTCCCTCAGAACAGCTGAAGTGACTGTACATTCAAAGCCTAATTAGCGGGAAAAAGTAAAGAAAGAGATAGGTGGGAAATTTGTTTTATGTTGATGACATGTGCAAGAAACACTTTTGGTAAGAAAAGCAAAAGCATGTTTAATCAGTCCCAGATGATTTCTAATTTTGTGTTTTATTCTTGTGCTTGATTTCCTTGATTAACACTGTGAATTAATACTTTGCAACAAAATAATCTGACTTTATATTGCCCTGAAATGCTTTCATTTGTTGTGGCAATCAAAGAATGTTATAATAAATTTTTACAAGTTTTATTATTATTTTTTTTATAGGCTTCAAACAAAGTAAAGAGGATTAAAGATAAAAAACAGGTTGGTAGTTGTGCAAAATGGTGACATACAGTACTAAAATTTATATTTGTGACAAATTTGCTGGAGCATACTGTTGCGTGAAAAGTCAGTCCCTGAAGTCTTTAATCTTACTTGTAAAGCATTTTCTTCAGTGTACTACCTTCTAATTATTTCAACGTAGTACTCTTTTCTTTTGGTTCATTGGTTCAGTAATCCTTATTTTTGAGTGGAAGATATAAAATGTAATGATAGACTTTGTTAATATTTTCTTCCTGACTTAAATACATACTTTCGGTTATTCTTTCATGTTGTTTTATGTTTTTGGACAAACCATGGTTTTAATGGAATTAATATTGAAACAGCTTAGCTATTAGTTAAACAAATAGCTTAAATGTACTAAATGGTCTCCTCTTGTTTGTCCAATTTCTTTTATTATTTTGGAACAGGTTCATTGTGATTTTGGTTAGTGACTCCTTTTTTTTTTTTTCAGTGTCACCATTCTGTTGCTCTGTTGCTGCAACGAATCTGATGGTTGATTGGTGTGTGTCCACAGATGTTACTTTTGTTTTCATGGGTTCAACAACTTTTTAAACAGCAACACATACAGTCTTTTCTGAGCTTAGCTGTCGTCTGCACCCTCAAGTGTGATATGTATTAATAATGTTTGGGGTTGTGCAGTTCTGACTTTGACTTCAAATTAAATTATGCATTGTGTTTGAAATTTAAAATATTGGAATTTTTAGTTTTGACTACCACATGATTTTTAATTACCTCTCCCATCCAGGTTCTGATTCTAAAAACACCTCTTCCTGCTTGCTTCTAGACAAGAATAACATCAAATACTTTAGTGCCGAAAAAATTCTGCTCAAAAACAAGTTAACTGATTATAACTATCAGGTTTCCTGCTGGGTGAGTGTTTTCAGCAGTGTCTAATTTATTATTATGATTCACCAAATAATTATCATCTTTTTTGTTTTTAAAATTTAAAACCTCCATGAATTTTCCAAAAAATTTTTTATTTGCTTTTTTTTGTAATATTTCTTTTATTTGTTTGTCCCTTTTTGCTTTTTGGGTTTCAGCACCATTGAACACAATTCTTTTTACTCATATTTTGTCCACTTTTTCCACAATTAAGTGTTTAGGTTTGCTCTTTAGCAACTAGTTGTCATGTCGTTTACTCTCTTTTTGCCACATAGGGCCATTTGAGTGGAAAGCTCTTGCATGTGTTACCTATGTCCTTTGTTGTTAGCTACTTTTTTTTATATAGCATTAAGGACTTTCAGCTCTTTTAACAACACTCTCTCTTTACTAAAACTAAAGTGTACCAGGTGAGAATGAGAATGTAAAGAACCCCTTGGCACCCAAAAAGGGGGGAGACAAGAGAACTGGGAAAACAAAGCTAAACCTTCCTTACATCATAAGTTGAATTAGTTGCAAAGGCATGGCAGAGTAAGGCAACTGCCACTGAGAAAGAAAAAACTTAAAACTACTTGCATTCCTTTATGAGGAAGGCTGACCTCTGATACTATCAGGGAAAACCCCTGAAGAATGTAAGATCTTTATGGTCTATAAGAATGTTTAAATTGATTCTAAGTAGGTATAAATAGAAGGTGTATTCCTTAGGAATGCAAACGGCTTTTATTTCATGTTTTAAAGGGCATTCCAGTATGTCATAAATGAAGTTTTAACTAACAAGCTATGTATAACCTCAGAATGAACTGCTAGGGTTTTTTTTTTTCTTTTCTAGGATATAAAGAGAACGGGTTTAGTTTAGATATTCTACTAAAACCCAAATCAGTTAACTAACTGATGTTGGGAAGATGTAGTCTCACATTCTCTCTATTCACCAAGAATTAAGAATAAATAAATTATTTTGACTTTAATTGGGTTTAAGTTCTTCCGTTGTTTTTTTAAAATTCAGCGCTCACACCACTTATGTAGATGGTCTTAAAACTGAATATAACTAAAACAGGTGATGGCAGGCTGAGCATCCAGAAAACTGGGTATTGTTCAGTGGCTAGTAATTGCTTGAAGTAACTATTTGATGGAATAAGGGAAAATTTTACACACTTTTTGTAAACAATTTATAACAATAGCATGTTTCTACTTTTACGTTGTATAATATGGTCATCTTTCCCCAAGAAGAAACATTATGCATTTCTAAATCTGTCAGTGTTCAGCTTAAAAATTTCAGATTGTGTTATAATAGTATTGTAAGGATTAAGTTTAAAGAGATTTTTGTCTTTTCAGCATTTTTCAATTTTCTTATGTAAAATAAAAAAATTTACTTAATATCTTATTCTAAATCTATCAATTACTTTTATGTTACCATTCTTTTAACCTCAGATATGACTAAACACTGAATTCAAACATTTTAATAAAGGCAGTAATTAAAGCTGAATATTTAAGTCTTTCCTGGCTTCTAAAACTTGACATATTTTTTGCCCTTTTTTTTATAAAATACCCAATAGCTAAAATTTCATTATAAATTGATTGCTCTGGTTGTAAAATGGTAATTTTCTTTTATGGTTTGGGATAATTCAAGCCCCATAGTTTTAAAAAAGATTACTTTCTAATGAGATATATCATATCTTTGGGGCAGGTGATGAGGATATACAAGTGCATGTTTGCATTTCTTGTGCGGAGGTTGTATCTTGAAAATAGATTTTCAGTTCTACTATGTATATGTATATATAGTGTATTCAGAAAGTATTCAGATTTTTTCACTTTCTAGAGACTTTTTGTCATTTAGATTATAAATTATTCAGTACTTTGTGGGAGCTCCTTTGGAGTTTTCTTGGGTAAGACTCCAGAAGCTTTGAACATTGGGTTGGGCAGTTTATCCAATTATTCCAAAGCAGATCATCTCAAACTTTTTTTGGACTGGATGGAAAGCATCTATAAACAACCATTTTCAGGTCTTTGCATGGATGTTCTATGTGATTTAAATCTGAAATTTGGCCTCTCCCAATTATGTGTATGTTTGGTAGGTGTCATGCTGAAATTTGAACCGACTCCAGCAGTCTTAGTTGGATGCACACTGGAATAGGTTTTCTTCAAGGAACTTTCTGTATTTGGCTGCTTCCATCCTTCCCCTCCCAATTCTGACTTATCTCACTATCCTTCTTACTGAAAAACATCTTATAGCATGTAGCTCCAACACCATGCTCCACCCTGGTTATGGTATTCTTCTTACCAATTTACTCCCGTGTGACGGATAAAGAGCCCTGATGGTTCCAAATTTTTTTGAAACCACTTTACTCCTGGTAATCCAACAAGCTTTAGAAATATATTTAGCCCTTGCCCTGACCTATGTCTCATCACAATTTAATCTACTTGAGGTCTATAGAGTTCCCTTTAACTTTGTAAACTTTTTTTTTCCTGACATGCAGTGTGAATTGTGAGACCTTCTATTCAGGACACACATATTCTATGTATATTTAAAATGATGTCCAATCAATTAAATTTGCCACAAGTGGACTCCAATCAAGTTTCTGACACATCTCAAGGGCAACTGAAAACATATTTTTAATTTTGTCATTCGGCACCACTGAGTGTAGACTTTGGACAAAATGGCAATTTTATTCAAAATGAAATCTACAACACTACAAATTGTGCAGAAAGTGAAGAATTCCAAATATGTTCTGAACTTACTGTGTGTATATATATATATATATATATATATATATATATATATATATATATACTATATATATACATACTATATATATATATATATACACAGTATTACTTGTTATGTCATTCTATACCTGATTCACATATTTCCAGTTATGTAGACAAAAAAGTTAAACATATGAATTTTTCCCAAAACATGACAAATTACAAATATTATTGCCAAATATCTTGAAAAGAAAATTAAAAAAGAAAAGAAAAGGCTATGTGGCGATGTGGGTTCTGGCCCCACCCCTCCCTTTGATGTTGGAACACTTGAACCCAACACCGTCGATAATGCCGAATAGGCTAGTCAATGGAGGCCAGAAGGGGAGACAGAGCAGAAAAGCGGGTTGGTAACTGATTTTTGTATGGAAGGACCCATCCCAAGCGGAGGAGGACTTTTTTAGGACTGGAGCTTTTAAGGACATTTATTTATTGCTGTCGTTTTATTTGTCTTTTAAAGTTCTTATTCTTTTAATGTCCTGTTTTATGAAGGGCTTGGGGTTTGGGTTTTTTTTAGTGGGGATTGTTTTAAGTGCTTTATTGTTTTAGTGCAGTGTAAGTGGCGGAGCTTGGACCTGACTCCAGTTGCATTGGGTTGGCAGTGGGTGGGCCTTCCCATGCAACTGGAGTTTTATGAGGGTGGAATGTGGTGTTATGGGTCCACAGCTCGGGGGAGAAAAACCATTGATTTTAAATAAATAATCATCGCACCGAGCTCTGAGGGTTTGTTCAGCGAGCAGCGGGCGGTCGTCGATGTGGGTTTCTCACCCGTGTACAGGTGAGGGCTGCCCCATTAAATGATCTCCGTTTGGGTAATCTACGGTGATACCCCTCACGTTTTAAAGAAAGTCGGTTGGGGGGAAAAAGAATGGATTGGAGAAAAGCGTTCAGAGAGAAAGAAAGCGATCGGAGAAAAGGGAAAGGAAGGAAAGGAAGCGGAGGTTCGGGAGCAGGAGGAAGCAGGTGGTGAGAGGGAGAGAGGCGAAGAGCGGCCGGCGTCGCGGCGAATGGCCTTTGTGGACGGGTCATGGAAGCTGGGTGTTGAGCCGACACCCGTGTTTGTGTTGATGTGCTCCGCTGGCGAGCAGGTAGCGGGAGTGACCAAGGTGGCGGCGAGCCGCGAAGGCTGAGAAGGCAAGGGAGTCGGAGGCTTGGGTGGCAGTCCTGTGGCGTCCTGGAGACCAGGGTCAAGTCGAGCTGGGATGAGAGCCAAACCGAAGCCAGGGATGGGGGGTCTCCAGTCTTGCGTGTGTTTGGGGGAGGGCAGCTGTGAGGCGTCTTGCCTGCTCGGCCCATCTGGGATAAGCAGGTGAGGCAGCTAACAAACACCGTGTTGTTGATGGTTTAAGACTGCTTCCTAAAGATTTTAACCTCTCGTTTTTAAGGATTTTTTTTTCTATTTTGGTTTTACTCCACGTTCTTTTTATGGATTATTTATTTAATGATTTGAAAGAACTGCACTATTTATGAACTTTGTTTTGTTGACTGTTTTAAATAAAAGCACTTTTGCACTTTCTACCTTCCCCTTGCTCAGTAATTTGCCTCCATTGACTAGCTCATTTTCGGCAACATTTCGTGGTGTTGGGTTCATGTGCTTCCAACAGCAAAGGGGTGTGGAGCCAGAACCCACATCTCCAGGCTATAATTCTACAGTTTCTTAATCATGGTTCTCCCAGGTAGGGAACATGGTCCTGCTGGATTACAGTTCTGCTTTTAATACCATCATCCCCAGCAAACTGTTTTCCAAGATGTCTGATCTGGGGAACACCTGCAAGCTCAAGGCCAACCTAAAATGAGTGAAGCAAAAGTGAAGGTGAATGAAAATATTATAAAATATTGGTGGTTCCCATGAGAAACTTGGGAAGCCAGCTGTGGAAGAGGCCCAGAAGGAGCAACGAATGAGCTGTCTTCAGCGAGGTCAGCATGATAAGAATTGATTATATAAACTGTTTTTGGCCTGTTAGGGTTCACTAGATTTGGCCTAATTTGGGTTGAGTCTGCGTTATTGTTTTTGCAATAAAGCTAATTACTCTGTTTCCCTATCCCCCTGACTCCTAGAGCCCTTTCCAGGTGATAACCCCTGCTGCATCTTCTGCCTTGACAATCACTAACACAGATGAGTGTGCCTACAGAAAGGAGATACATAGACTGAGAGACTGGTGCATAGAGACAATACTTAACAACAACAAAAAAAAAAAAAATCATTGATTTCAGTAAAGTAGGATAACCTCCAGCAACTGTATATAAACAGTGATAGGTGGGTAGGTGTCGGTTTTGGGTTCTTGGGTACCAACATCTCAGAAGATCTAAATGGTCAATGAATGCAAGTCACTAGTCAAAAAAGCACAACGTAACTTTATTTCCCTGAGATATCTCAGGTGGTTGATCTGTCACAAACGTTTTGGTGTCTTTCTTTTTGTTTCATTGACGTGCCTTGATTTATGGGATACTTATGTGGCATAGCAACAGCTCAGCTCTGACAAAAGGCTCTCAGAATATTATAAAAACAGCAGAAAAGTACCAACACACCTTTGCCTATCTTGGCGATATCTACACCTATCAATTCTCATAAGGATTTGTATCACCCACCACATGAACTGTTTGAATTTCCCATCGGGGAAGTGATATAGGTCCATTACAATACAATACAATAATACAGTTTTTTTTTGTATAGCCCAAAATCACACAGGAAGTGCCGCAATGGGCTTTAACAGGCCCTGCCTTTTGACAACCCCCAGCCTTGACTCTCTGAAGACAAGGGAAAAACTCCCAATAAAACCTTGGGGGGAAAAAATGGAAGAAACCTCGGGAAGGCATTAGGTATGGACCACAAGACTGATGAACATTTTTCTACCCCAAAGCAATTACTACACTAAATTCTGTAATGAAATCACAGACCTCACAGAAATAATTGTGAAATATCATATTTATCATTATTGTTTATTTGTTTTGTTTATTATTTTTCCTTTCAATATTTTACAAAATCTTGTATTTATTTGCATATCTGACTTTTGTGTAATGTGTGAGCTGTCTATGTGAGAATATTAGATGGTGTAGTTTTAAAAGTATAGTTTTGACATATTCAGGTAGTGTACTGGAATCTCATTGTATGTGTTATGCAATGACAATAAAGGAATCTTTATCTTATCTTATTCACCATCCCCAGAAATTAAGGTCTCTCTTAAATCAGAACTTAAATGCTTCAATGGTAGGTGGCAGTGTCATCTGATCTGCTTAGGCCATCATGGCAGTGGTATGATAAACAAGAACAGACAGTGAATCATGGGCTTGTGCAAATCACCAACTTGCATGACCAACATTTACTTCAATGCACCCTAGCTCCAGAAGGTTTCATGGACCCAAAGGTCTCTTTGGCACCAGGAGACTTTGTCATCAACAAACATGCAAACCTGGGCATATCCTCCCACGATCTACCAAAGTACATACTGCAATGCCCACTCCCTAGTTGCGGGGAAAATGGGTCTGACACCTAATAAACTCCATCACTCTAATTCCTTCCAAAGTTGTTACTTATTGTAATCTTATAAATCATCTGTATAAGCATCAACAAAGCATATAAAAAGGTTTAATATCTCCCCTCAATTTAGACTTTTCTTGGATCTGTTTTGTGTATTCTGCTTTTCTGGGTTGCAATCTGCACTAGTGCCACCGTCAAAAGCACAGTGATGTCCCTACATTGATGGATTAAGGCCAGTAGTCCCAGACCGTCATCATCAATTTCTTCCATGTGAAACCTGAAACCATGAGGACTGATTGGTCATTTATGTTGGGTAGAAAAACCTAGGGGGCTAAGCAGTCTTGTGGCCTGGAGCCCTGGAGCCCCTCCAGCCGTCTGGAGTTTTTTTTTTTTTGTCCTCCCTGGCCAGGGGCCTTGCTTTTATTCTATGTTAATTAGTATTGCCTAGTTTTTATTTTTTTATATTGCCTTTTCTCTTTTTATCCTGTAAAGCACTTTGAGCTAAATCATTTGTATGAAAATGTGCGATATAAATAATTATTGTTGTTGTTGTTGTTGTTATTCTAATTTAAAATCACATGTGGTGCTGTATCTTATCCAGGCAACATCAGGGGAAAATAATTTGGACTGTCCACAGTCATTGGAGCCTTATCAATTTAGAGCTGCCAGTTGATTTGAGTTGCTATTATGCTATGACTGTCATCCAAGACCAAAAGGGGGGGGGGCCAACAAAGGAACTAGGAGGGAAGGCAGCATCCTCTTACCTGCCTATCAGAGCTCCCTTTTACTTCAGCCAGACCTGTAAGGCTATCTGCTGGCTTTAGCTGGAGCAGATCCAAAATTGGAGCTGGCAAAAAACTTTCATATTCCAAAATAAACAAAAGCCCCAAAGGGAGGATAACCACCAACACTCGTGTTGTGCATAAAAGAACAACATAATTATTTATAAATCAGGACTTATAAGCATAAAGAAATAGAAAGTAGCAAATAAAGATCAATAGTCAAAACAAAAACACAATGAGTTTCCCAGGAAGGGGGACAGCAACAAAGTCCCATCACGTCCAGAAATCAGAATCCTTGCTGGAAAGCAAAAATAATTGAAACATCAGACAACAAAAGCACAATAGTCACAGAAATTCCTTCAATTAATGGATTCCTCCTGGGGTCTTTCAGCCAGTTTAAATGCCTGTGGGAGAGCTCAGAGAATGTGATATCAGTGTGATTCCACCTCTTGGGAGCCTCCACAAAGAACAGACGGGACAGTAATATCACATCACCAATAAACCCAATAAAACCAATAGAAATATCATAAAAAGCATGAGAAATAAAAATTCAAAATCAACAAAGGCAAAAACAAAACTTAAAATAAAATAACAAACAAATATTACGATTGCATGTCTGAATGGTGGGCAGGGAGGACCTGAGTATCAAGGAATGAAAAAACATAGATGAGAGGAGGATTAGCCAGGCAGGATTCAAACCAATCCTTTCAGAGCCATTACACTAAGTTGGGATTCAATAAATAAATGAACCCAAGTTAGTGTTGGAGTCATGTAAACTATCTTTAAATAATGTGTATCACTTGAATTTTCATTCTTACCACAATCTGTCAAACCATAATCTTTCAAAATTGTTTCATTTTGAAAATAAAATGTGAAGGAACTGATGAATAAAAAATAAGATTGAAAAAGATTTTCATTCTAACCATTACAAAAATGTAACATCTTAAAAATAATCCTGGGATTTCTGAACACACTTTTTAAACACTTGGGGGGGAAAAA
>NW_024383447.1:0-5800 GCF_016835505.1 Polypterus senegalus
AGGAAAAACCAAAATTTAAATCTCGGGAGGGAATAATTTAAAAACCATCTGGGGAAAACCTAAAGGAGTCATCGGGTTGGAAAGAAATGCATCTCTGGACTGGAATCTGGAAGTGACATCATCTGGTTGGAACCTGAATGACATCATCTTGGTTAACCTGAAGTGATGTCATCTGGGGTTGCAACTGGAAATGTGACATCTTCTGGAGTGGAACCTGGAAGTGACATCATAGGACCAGGAATTTTCCACATTTGGTCTACGGGAAGAAAGAGAAAGATCAGTGAACTCTGTCAACCTCTGGTCTGATGCTAGTTACCTTCTTTTGAGCCCTTTAGCTGCTTCCTCGTGTCACTCGTGTGTGACATAGCAATCGTCTTATCTAGTTGAGGAAATGTACACTTATAGTGATTTTTTTCACTAGAGTTATTTAACTGGTAAAATTACAAGCAGAAATATTTGGAAATAAGGTGGAAAATGCCTCCAGGCAGGAACTATAAATGTCTTTCTTCTGTTGTGATTGCATGAATTTCATGTGAAGCAAAATGCTACTTATTTGATAACCTTTTTCCGAAGCCACTGAGTTTCTCTGTGACTTTGGTGTTGTTGTACAATGATTTTAGATATCACTGTTCATGAAGAATCGATTCTACTAACCTAACTAATCCTATTATCAACTCCGCTCTATGGGCGGGATTATACTCTGTCTCAGAACTCTTATGCATTCCGGCTCTTTTACACGTGTCCTCTGAGCACGTCGTCAAATTAGCGTGACACTTGCGAGGATGCAGTACAGCAGAGTTTGAGTGTCGTGTGTGTTCAAGTTTTGGTCTAACGTCAGCATCGTGGTTTACTATCAGCATCTCCATAGTGACAAACACTGTCGTCAGAACAGCTGGCATCAGATTACCCAGCTCTTTGAAAGAGGATGTGGAAACATGCAAGATGAAATGGAAGCAACTTAGAGACAGATACGGCCATCCAGAGAAAAGAAGTGGGGAGAAGTATGACACCAAGCTGCATTAGTAACTCCATCAGGATCAGTATCGTGCTTGATGTCTGATGAATGGTTTGATGTGGTGAAGCTAAATCATCAAACTTAAATGGTAACATACAAAAGTATTCATGGTGCTTTTCTTCATCCATTGCTATAGGAAACTCAAGCATTGCATATTCCCCATGCGTGATGAGGCGATGCATTTAATGTCTACCTACCATCTTCTTAGCGCTGTTGCAGTCTTTTTTGCACCTTAGTAACAACACCCTGCACTGCCACTTGGTGGAATCCTCCAGATTTACAAAAGTCTTGTCAGTAAACTACTTGTGTAGCAGCAACTTCCACAAAGCGCTACGTCTGAGCATCAATGAGATCCCAGTGTCTACTCTTTAGTTTGCTCCATGGTGGCAACTTTCTCTTCTGTCATTGCTGTCTTAGGCCTGCCAGTCCTTGGGTTTTCCTACTGTGATGGACTTCTGCCTCCCATCTTGCATATGAAGATGACTGCTGCCCAGAGGAAATAAAGAGCTCCAAAGCTTGGTGTTCTTTAATTTTTGTAAATCAATGATGATAATGATACCTGATTTTGCCGTTTTGGTTGACTTTGTTCGAAGAGAGTATATTACTAGTCAAACCTACATAAAATAACTTTGGAAAAACTTTTGGAAATTCACAACACAAAAAGAGCATACTCTTAGAAAAAGCCGTACCCTGCAAATGATGAAACCATTCATCCAAATGAACTGAGAAGAAAATTACAATACATACCTGTGGTCTAAGAGGAGATTCAACTTTGGAACTACAAAACTTTGTGTGTACTGAAATGGCAATACCTTCACCTCACTTTACCTCAGCCACAGCACACCACCCGCCTGATGGGAATGGTAGTCCCACCCCTTTCGAGCTGACCCCTAATGTTTTCCTCCCTCCCTGCTGAAAAGAACAAATGGCCTAAATTTAAGCTGGCAAGGCACATAACAGCATTTTGTGACGCAGTTTCCAGCCACTTGACTAATGAATAAAGAAACAGACAAACAAGCAGATATCACAATGTCTAACAATTTTATTTTTATAGATAACTTCAAAAAGCTGGACAAAATGTCTGGTACAAAGGAACTGTTCTTTGGCCATTTACAAAATGAGCACCATGGAATACCCCTTTTGGCTCAAAACCCAAACTTTCTTGGGTAGTTTTACAGTTCATACACAGAATAATCCATCCATCCATCATCCAGCCCGCTATATCACAGGGTCAAGGTCTTCTGAGCTAATCCCAGCCAACACAGGGCGCAGGCAGGGAACAAACTCAGGGCAGGGCGCCAGCCACCGCAGGGACACCACACACACCCCAAGCACACACAGGGGAAATTTGGGATCCCCAATACCTACCTGCATGTCTTTGGGGCTATGGGAGGAAACCCACACAGGGGGAGAACATGCCAAACTCAGCGGGGCAGGAAGTGAACCAAAGGGCTCCAACTGCAAGGCAGGGGCCCACTGTCCACCGTGCCACCCTATAAGAATAAAATAAAATAAATAGGAGAATAAAAAAAAATAAATCTGATGGGAGTTTGGGGGTACAGCAGAAAATGTCTGACCTTGCCTGCTTCGCCATGGTCACTGTCTGTAATTTTGTCGTTGTGTTTTAGTTCTTTCTTCTTCCATGACAAAAGATAATAAATGTTACTGTGCTTTAAAATAGGATAGATAGATAGATAGATAGATGATAGATAGATAGATAGATAGATAGATAGATAGATAGATAGATAGATAGATAGATAGATGAGGGTGGGCACTTTTTTAAAAGATATGGTAGGTGCAATGAGCACAATATAATAGATCAATGATATGTAAAGGGACTATATAATAGATAGATAGATAGATATGAAAGGCATATATGATAGATAGATGATAGATAGATAGATAGATGAATGATAGATAGATAGATAGATAGATTGGAAATAAAGGGACTATATGATAGGTAAATAGATAGATAGATAGATAGATAGATAGGGGTAGATGATAGATAGATAGATAGATATCTCACATTGGATTTGGACTGCAG
Organism: Polypterus senegalus; assembly: GCF_016835505.1. Lineage (NCBI taxonomy): Eukaryota > Metazoa > Chordata > Cladistia > Polypteriformes > Polypteridae > Polypterus > Polypterus senegalus. Next base: position 3,060 of record NW_024383447.1, read on the forward strand.
TCCCTTTTTTTGGATGTTCTAGCTTTTGTGTCCATTACTGGGGTTTGTTTTATCCAGAAACAGAAAACATGAATAAAATGAGGATGAAGGAATTAGACTTGGAGTAGGTTAACAATCAATTTATTTTAAAATTAAATAACTTTCATTCATTGAAAGGGCCATTTTCAAAAGGAAGAAAATCTTTGTTATGTAGTATGCTACTCCTTTAATGTATGCCCAGCTTTCGAGAAGCAGGCTTTTTTGCATTCAGAGGTCTAACAGCAGAATTTAAGGAAACAAAGACACCTTGAAGTCAGGAAACAAAATGTATTTTCTTTTCTTTTTTGTTCTTTTTTTTGTGGTAATGTCTTTGTGTGAAAGAGTTCTCCTTTTCATTGTTGCAACAAAAGGGGTCCCTAGGCAAAAGGAGTGAATATCAGTCACAGGAAGTTTAACAGTATTTGAAAGAAAACAATATTTCTACAAAAAGACAAAAACATTATTGTCCCTGTGCTTCCTGTGTGATTGTGCATAGTGTGCACTCAGATAAAAATCCTATTCAAACGCCCAGCAGAACAGTAAACATGATTTCCTTCTGTGTTTCACAATGTTTAAATAACCTGAATTGCTTTAGCCAAGTATTTGGGTGGTTGAAGGCAGCAATTCCTTCTGTCAGGTTTCTGTAACCTACGCTGTGTCAAAGCACAACCTGACATGTTGATGTAAAGTTCATCACCAGTTCCACTTACTTTAAAGAAATCTGTTTGTTTTCATATGCAACAAGGCTCCAAATAAATGAACCTGCTGCAAGGGAAGAGACCCTTGCATGTGGGAGCAACCTTGACTCGAGCTCACAGCCAGGAGCCAGAGGGCTTGACCAGTGGTTAGCAACAAACAGAACCCGGTTAGACATGGTGGTCTATCCATCATTTCCTTAACCTATAACCCAGTTTAAGGTTGAGGCTGGTACTGTACATGGGTGAAATCAGCCTGGCATGGCTGGCAGACTCTCCACACATTTGGTAAGGCAAAGCGCTGGAGTCACCAGTTAACCTAAAGCTGAAGTGACATTGCATGACTTCTAGTCACTGGGGTGTCAGGCTTCGCAGTTGCTGTTGCTAAATCCATTACTGGCCATGTCAATTTACATAACTGGAAATCATACAATACAATATCTAATAAAAAATCTAAGAAATGAAAGCAAGAATAAATCAAATAAACCATAAATAAGCAATCCTGGCAGTAACACTCTGTCACTTGTGATCATGGGATCACAGGCTGGTGGTAATTACCCACTGAACCAGGGGTTGGCATTTGTGCTCTGATGCCTTTTCACTTCCTCCCTGCAGAACAGAAGATTGAGAGCCACTCCACCCGCTAATGCTCACTTCTGCTGTTTGCCTCCTGGACAGGCCCTTTCCTGCCAAGTGACTGTATAACCGAGAACAGGCCACCTGAACCCATGTCTGAAAAGATGTGCGCATATTACTGTGTGTTACGTTATTGTGCATTCTTTTGAATGATATGGGGTCACCAGCTCCATCTTTGTTCTGTCTCTTTTATTACAAGTCTTACAGACTCAGCAATCCTCTACTGGGATCCTCTCTGATTTCAATAAGAAGCCCAGCAGCAGTGAGGTCAGGGTGGCCCCACCTCCAGAGGTCCCACCCATAAAGTACAAGGAATGGACACAAATTTAAAGGAGACAGTATATAAATCTTGTACACATATATAAAATCCAAGGTCTGTCTGTCTGTCCATTTTCACAGAGAACAACTTAATAGATTTAGATTGTTTTTTTCTATAATTTGCTTTGATATTCATTTGAATTCTTTCTATTTTGCTAAGAATCATAGTTCAGGTTGCAGACCGATTTATTTCGATGCTAATCCGAGATAGAGTCTGCATGCGAAGGGAAGAGTGACATCAGGAGTGGGGCGGGCAGGCCCTCCTCACTGTTCCGTTCACTACTACGTATATAGCATAAAATCCAACGTCTGTCTGTCTGTATCGTCCTGTCGTTTTCACGAGAAATACTCGGATTTAGATTCATTTTTTCTATAATTTGCTTGAGCGATCCGATTGATTTTGCGACTTCTCTCATCACGCTGGAGTATCATAGTTCACTTGTGGCAGCAATTATTCGTTTGACAGATCCAGAGAGGCTGCCGGCCGGGGAGGGATGGGGGCCCTCCTCACTCGTGTGCCAGCCTCCATTTAAGTCTCCTAACTGCGAGGCAGAGCGCTACCACTCGCCACTAAAAAATACCGATATTATAATGTTCCATGTCCTGTATGTTCCCATAGTTTAGTGTGCATTGCAAAATAAAACTAAAGCGTGAGACACCTCTTACAGTAGGTAACATCATGTATTCATGTCCAGGCTGTTAGCCTTAACGTAATCCAGCCAGATGTCAGAATACTTAACACTGCTGCGCTCTCTCCCCGCTCCATCTCTCCACTTCACCAAGACCAGCCCAGAGCTCCTACAGTACATGTGGTTATAGATATCCCTTCTGAAGTCTGTCCTATCCTATCCTCTTGAACTTCTCAAGGAGATGGAAATGCCTCACCCTGGGTTACTGTCACTCAGACATTTAACCCTGACAATCTGAACAGGACCTGTTACACAATGTTTTAAAACAACCTGATAACACACGGGAATGCTCACAGATGTGATCTTCCAAATTTGTCATAAGTGACTCTGTAGTTAAGATCAACTGAGCGCACTGTGACCTCTGCACATGGAAGTGCTAGTCCTA
>NW_024383448.1:0-2317 GCF_016835505.1 Polypterus senegalus
GACACCACACAAATGCGTTATTTCTCCACAGTATTTTACCTGATGGTCTGGCCTCAATGACATATCTGGTAATGGGAGCACGACCTGGGTCTCCATTTGCCCAGTGTATTGTAAGAGCAGAGCCATATCGAGAAATAAAAGGTTCCCCGGGTGGACCTGGAGCACCTGGAAAAGCAATTGGCAGAGAATGAAAACGGATGGAAATATGAAATTCTTTGGGTTTATACAAGAAAAAAAAAATAGCTACACAGAATCTGTAGAGATCTAATGAGTCTGAGAATTAAAAATGAACCCTAATGGTATTATACTGAAAGAGTGAAATTGTAGACCTGGCTCACTAACAGTGAATGTGGAGTTTTCTCCTGTTCAGACAAATGTCAATGCATTTTGTCACATGAGTAGTACTTATAATATTCTTTCAACAGAGTATAACTACTTTAATTGCTGTATTGTTCCTTGGATTTGAAATTTGTAAATTTATAAATATCCATTCAAAAATAAATGTAAATATAAGGCACACTGCTCAGTAATGATATTTACTTTATGACATTTCAGTTTTCACATTGTTATAGAATGAAATGTGTAGTCACTACATTAAGAAATTCCCATCCACATTTAAATGAAACTCCCCAAAAACCCAAACCCCGAATGCAAAAATGATACTAAGCGATAAAATGAATGCAGCCTAGGCAGCTCAATACGAGAGGTGAGACTTTGAGACAGAGCAGCTGCTGTACTTAATATTCTTTTAGCCACCAAAGTAATTTGAAATTTATATAGCCACCATTGCCTTATTCTACTGGTTTTGCCCAGAATAAGACTGCCAATGTATGTAGTTCAATCTGAAAGGTTAATTTCCATATATGGACAAGCATTTTTTCTTTTACTTCTTTAAATATTGTTAAATGAATACTTTTGTTTTTTATTGCAGAATTGAGTGTATCAAATTACAGACAGATTGAACTGTGCACAAAAATAGGTAGATTTGCTGCTGGCAAACAGTTCAGACATTTTACAAATGTGTCACACACACTGTTGTCATATCAGGGTACACAATGATTGATGAGGCTGACCTACAAAGACATGAACAGACCCTAGCTATCCAAATGTTTGTAGTTTCAGAGATATCAAAACAAAAGTAAAGAGGTTGGGTTAGACAATGGCAAACAGATGTATATTTTGGTAATGGATCAGATAACACTGTAATGTAAGCAGCAGACTAAGTGAATAAATCAATATCATATTCAAACAGTCCTTGGGAAAGACAAGGAAAACAGAGTTGACTGACCTTCACCAGGCCCCGTAGTAATGTTTGCCTCCACTTCTGGCCCATATGTAAAGGTCTTTGCCCGGATGCGGAAGTTGTAAGTCACACCATCTGCCAGATCTTTAATCTTCATCCAAAGAGGGGAATTCCCCTTCACATCCACAGTGACAATCTTGCTTACTCCTACAACACAGAGATAGAGTCATGGGTATTTTCTAAACATATATGTAACATCTGTTTTATTAAAACATAACCTAAATCAAATGAGAAGATGAAAAGTAAATTCATAAACATTCATGCAACCATAAAACATAAGGACTGAGTTGAAGACCCTTCACCACAAGCAAGTTCTACTGACATGATTCAAATCTAGTGTGGTGGATGACCTTATCCACTGGACTTCCCTCCTCTGGAGTATAAGTAAACAATATTCTCAGAGAAGGTGTTTCTGCTTAATGTTTCTCATGTTATATGCATCTGCTTTCATGATTATATACACATAAGGCTACAATCTCAAGGGGTTGTTTAGATACCAACATTTGAAAACTTATTCATTAAATTCTCAAGGTTCCAAATATCACATTTTCTGTCTTCAGTTCCTTGAACTTGGCAGGAGTATCTCACAGAGCCATTTATTAGACACACACAAGTCAAATATGACATAATATTTCAAGTGTGCAATTAATAGGTCTCAAAGGATTGATTGAAATAAAACCAGAATATGGGTTGTTTTACATAAGATGCATAATTATAAATGTGGAAAATTCAATAAGGAAATATTCTAAATACTTTTCTTTATGTACCACTCAGACATATCTCCTCCAATTGCATTCATTCATCTCATTATGTTTTAAATTCAGAAGGAAAGCTGTAAAGCATCGTCCTTGCATTATATATAGTAGATGTTTCAGCAGGAAACAGAGGCGACTTTGACCCTTCTTGTAAACAGCCTCCATGTTTGTATTCTACTCAAAACTGACTAACCAGAAACAAAAGAGAAGCTTCCTGTTATTTTTTTGTATCTGTGCATCCTTTTTTATCAGTACAGGG
>NW_024383449.1:0-10659 GCF_016835505.1 Polypterus senegalus
GTCCGGGGGGGGAAACGGGCCTTTCTAAGGTGCTGAATCCCCCGGTTCACAGCCTGCTTCGCACCACAGGTCGCCGGATCTCTGTCCCCCCCTTTTCCGGTAAAGTGCGGGCCCTTTTCCCCGTCTCTATTTTTGTTTTTCCCAATTAACTGATTTCACCTTTTTTTTTCTTGTCATTTCTTGGCTTTTTTCCCGGGGGAAAGCCCACCATTGACATATCCTTTTTTCCCCCCCAGGCCGGGCAAGGGTGATCTGGTTTCCATGGTGTAGTGGAACCCTTGCAAAACCAAAAAGGTCCCGGGGTAAAACCCAGTCTTTTGGGCGTTTGTTTTCTCCTCTTTAGCGGGCCCCCCTCAGCTTTGGAGTACTCCCCCGCTGCCCCCTTTTAGCTAGAGAAGTTATCCCACCCAGCGTGGGCTTGCTTCCCCCAGCGTCCCCAGGGGAAAAAGCGGGAAAGTTTGGGGCCCCTGCTCGAGTTGTCCCCCGACCTGAAACCCCCCGACCCCCGTCTCTCCAGGCCCCGGGGGGCCCCAGGGGGTGGGTTTCCATAGTGTAGTGGTTATCCTTTAAAACTTTTGAAAGGCCCCGGTTAAAACCCGGGGTGGAACTTTGTCCGGGGGCCACGGTTGGGGTGGTTTAAAGTGGGCCCCTGTTGCTTCCCGCTGGTGGCAAAGGCCCCCTTTTGGGAAGGGGGTGCACCTGGTGGCACTAAGACCCCCAACCAGGGTGGCTGGTCAACCCCTTTTAAGTAAACTTGGGAAAGTGCTAAAACAGACGCGGGAAAGTGGCGGACAGGCATTTCCCCCAATTGGTGGTTTCCTTCGCCTCCGCGGGTCCCTTTGGGGGGGGAAACAGGGGGGCGTGAGTTTTCTGGGAAAGCCCAGGAAGCCTTTCTAAGGTGCTGAATGCTCCGGTTCCCCCTGCTTGGCGCACCACGGGTGCGGGGTTCTCTGTGCCTCCCCCCTTTACGGAAAAATGGCGAGGAGCCCCCTTTCTCCGTCTCTATGCCGTTTGCTTTTCCATAAATTAACTGATTTCAGCCTTCGTATCTTTCTTGTCATTTCTTTCGGCTTGTTTCCCGGGAAGACCAGCCATTAAAGCATATCCATTTTCCCCCGGCCAAGGAAGCAAGGGTAGAGTCTGGTTTCCATAGTCTAGTGGTTATCCGTTAACCTAACCGAAAGGTCCCGGTTAAAACCCGGTGGAAAAGTCTTACTGGAGCAGTTTTGTTTTTCCCCCCTTTTAAAGCGGGCTACCTCAGCGTTGGAATGACCCGACCCCAGCTGCTCCTTACCCGCTCCTTTAGCTGCAGGGGAAGTTATCCCATCAGCGTGGGCGTTGCTTCCCTGCGTCGAGGGAAAGCGGAGAAGCTTGCGGCCCTGCTCGAGTTTGTCCCCTGGGCTAAACCGCCGTCTCCCCGGGAATCTGGCCCCGGGCCCCTGGGGGCCCAGGGAGCTAGGTTTCCATAGTGTAGTGGTTATCCGTTCGCTTTGAAGGTCCCGGTTGAGCGGGTGGAAACATTCTGTCCTGGGGCCGCGGTTGGGGTGGATTGAAGATGAGGCCCTGTTGCTTACAGCCGAGTGGCAAGGCCCCCCTTTCCGGAGAACGGGGTGCACCTGAGGTGAGCACTAAGACTGCGAACCAGGGTGGCTGAAGGTCAACCCCTTTTTTAAGTCCAAACTTGGAGCAAGTGCTCAACCCAACAGGACGACCGGGAAAAGTGGCGGACAGGCTTATTTTCCATAGTGTAGTGGTTATCACGTTAGCCTCACGCGAAGGTCCCGGTTTGAGCGGTGGAAACAGTGGCGTGAGTTTTCTGGGAAAGTCCGAAGCCTTTCAAAGGTGCTGAATGCTCACGGTTCACAGCCTGCTGGCACCACAGGTGCGCCTCGGATTCTGTGCCTCCCTCCTACGGTAAGGTGGCGAGGCTCCTTTCTCGTCTCTATCGCGTTTGTTTTTCCAGATTAACTGATTTCACCCTTCGTAATCTTTCTTGTCATTTCTTTCGGCTTGTTTCCCGGGAAGACCAGCCATTGGGCCTATCCATTTTCCACAGGCCAAGGAGACAAGGGTAGAGTCTGGTTTCCATAGTGTAGTGGTTATCACGTTACCCCAAACCCGCAAAGGTCCCGGTTGGAAACCGGGTGGAAACAATCTTACTGGAGCGTTTTGTTTTCTCCCTCCTTTAGCGGGGCTACCCTCAGCGTTGGGGGGACACCGACCCCGCTGCTCCTTAGCGCCCCTTTTGGCTGCAGGGGAAGTTTCCCCATCCGCGTGGGCGTTCTTCCCTAAGCGTCCCCAGGGACAAGCGGGAAAGCTTGCGGCCCTGCCCCGGTTGTCCCTGGGCCTGAAACCGCCGTACTACAGAATCTGGCTCCAGGCCCCTGGGGGCGCCAGGCTGGTTTTCCGCCAGTGTGTGGTTATCCGTTCGCTTTACCCGAAAGGTCCCGGTTGACCGGTGGAAACATTCTGTCCTGGGGCCAGCGGTTGGGGTGGATTGAAGATGGGCCCTGTTGCTTCCACCGTCAGTGGCTTAAAGGGTCCTTTTCGGGAGAAGGGTGCACCTGAAGGTGGCACTAAGACTGCCGAACCAGGGTGGCTGAAAGGTCAATCCCTTTAAGTCCCAAAATTGGAGCAAGTGCTCAACCCAACAGGACCGGGGAAAAGTTGGGGGGGCTTAGTTTCCATAGTGTAGTGGTTTCCGTTAAACCTCATGGAAAAGGGCCCCGGGTTGAAACCCCGGGGGAAAAATGGGGGTGAGTTTTTTTGGGAAATCCCGGAAGCCTTTCTAAAATTAAAGAATCTCCCCGGTTCCCAGCCTGCCCACCCCAAGGGGGACCCCGGGTTCCTGTGCCTTCCCCCCCTTTAGGTGGAAGTAGCGAGGAGCTCCTTTCTCCGTCTCTTCGCCCCTTTTCTTTTTCCCTAGATTAACTGATTTCAGCCCTTTTGTAATTTTTTTTTCATTTCTTTCGGCTTTTTTCCCGGGGAAAACCAGCCATTGAGCAAAGCCATTTTTCCCCAAAGGGCCCAAAAAAGAAAAGGGTAGAGTCTGGTTTCCCCCTTTGTGTAGTGGTTATCCCTTAAACTAACGAAAGGTCCCCGGGTTGGGAAAACCCGGGGGAAACGTCTTCCCGGGCAGTTTGTTTTTTCCCTCCTTTAAGCGGGGCTACCCCCCAGCTTTTGGGGGACACCGGCCCCCCGCTGCTCCCCTTTGCGCTCCTTTTGGGTGCAGAGGGAAATTATCCCTCCCGCGTGGACGTTCTTCCCACAACGTCGCCGGGGGCAAGCCCCGGGAAAACTTGCGGCCCTGCTCCCGGGGTTTTTCCCCCGGGCCTGAAACCGCCGTCTGCAGAATCTGGCTCCCAGGCCCCTGGGGGAGGGGCCAGGGCTGGGGTTTCCCCTAGTGTGGGGGTTATCCCTTGGGTTTACCGCCCAAAGGTCCCCGGGTTGGGAAAAGGGGGGAAACATTCTGTCCTGGGGCCCGGTTGGGGTGGATTGAAGATGGGGGCCCCTGTTGCTTTACCCCTCCCAGTGGCTTAAAAGGGTCCCCTTTGGGGGGGAAGAGGGGGCACCTGAAGGGGAAGGGACTAAGACTGCCAACCAGGGTGGCTGAAGGTCAATCCTTTTAAGTCAAACTTGGGGCAAATGCCCCCAACCCAACAGGAGGGAAAAATGGCGGACAGGCTTAGTTTTTCCCTAGTGTAGTTTGGGTTTTCCGGGTTTGGGCCCCCCGCAAAGGTCCCGGTTAAAAAGGGTGGAAACAATTTGGGGGGTGAGTTTTTCTGGGAAAATCCAGGAAGCCTTTCTAAGGTCTGAATTCCGGGTTTTTACCCTTGGGGCACCACAGGTCCCCCGGGGTTCTTGCCTCCCTCCCTTTTCGGTGGAAATGGCGGGAGCCCCTTTTTCCCGTTTCCTTTTTTCCCAAAATTAACTGATTTCAGCCTTTTTGTAATCTTTCTTGTCATTTTTTTGGCTTGTTTCCCCGGAAGACCAGCCATTAACATATCCATTTTCCACCCCGGCCAAGGAACAAAAGGGGGGAGTCTGGTTTTTCCCTTTAGTGGTTATCACGTTAAACCCCTGCGAAAAGGGCCCGGTTTGAAACCCGGGGGGAAACAGTCTTACTGGAGCAGTTTTTTTTTTCTCCCTCCTTTGGTGGGGCTACCCCCCAGCGTTTGGGGATGACACCGGCCCCCCCCTTTTCGCCCCTTTTTCGGGTGCAAAGGGGAATTTTTCCCCTCCGGGGGGTTCTTCCCCCCTGCGTCGCCCGGGGGCAAGCGGGAAAACTTTCGGCCCCGCTCCGGTTTTTCCCCTGCGACCCCGAAAACCCCCTTTCAAACCCCGAATTTTGGCTCACCCGGCCCCCCGGGGGGCGCCAGGGGCCCCGGGTTTCCCCAAATGTAAAATGGGTTTTCACGTTAAACTTTTCCTTGAAAGGTCCCCTTCGGGAAAAGGGTGAAACAAATTTTGTCCTGGGGCCAGGGGTTTGGGGGGGATTTAAGATGGGGCCCCTGTTGCTTAAAGAACCCTCGGGTGGCAAAACCCCTTTTTGGGAGAAGCAGGGTGCACCTGAAGGTAAGGGACTAAGCTGCCCCAACCCGGGTTTGGGTGGGTAATCCTTTTTTAAATCCCAAAATTAGACAATCTCAACCCCAAAAGGGCGAGGGGAAAAGTGGCGGGAAAGGGGGATTTCCATAGTGAAATGGTTATCAGTTAAACCTCCCCGCGAAAAAGGGCCCGGTTGAAACCGGGTGGAAACAAGGGCGTGAGTTTTCTGGGAAATCCGGAAGCCTTTCTAAAGTGCTGAATGCTCCCCGGTTCACAGCCTTGGCGCCCCCCCGGTGGGCCCCGGGTGTCTCTGGCCCTCCCTCCCTTTAAAGGTAAAAGGTTTGGGAGGGTCCTTTCCTCCTCTATCGCCGGGTTTCTTTTTCCCCAGATTAACTGATTTCAGCCTTTTTGTAATCTTTCTTGTCATTTTTTTTCCGGGTTGTTTCCCCGGGAAAACCAGCCATTTAAAAACTTTTCCATTTTCCCCCAGGCCAAGGAGACAAAGGGGGAGTCCGGGTTTTCCCTAGTGTAGTGGGTTTCCGTTCGCCCCAACCCCGCGAAAGGTGGTTAAAAAACCCCGGGGGAAACGGGGGTCCGGGGCCCTTTTTTAAGGGTGGAATTTTCATTTGCCCGCTTCCCCACCCCGGTGGCCCTTTTGGCCCCCCCCTTTTGGGAGGAAACAGGGTTTTTTCCCTGGGTTTTTTTCCCCTTTAAGATTTTTAACCCGGGGAACTTTTGGGGCTTTTTTCCCTTTTTAAAAACCAAACCTTGGAAGCAATCCTTTTAACCCCAGGCCAAAGGAAAAAGGGGGACGGAATTTCCATGGGGTAGTGGTTATCCGTTTTTGCCCCAACCGAAAAAGGGCCCCCCGGGTGAAAAAAGTCAGGCCGGGGTTTTTCCCCCGGGGCCCGGAACCCCTAAAGGTTTTGGGGAAAGTTTTTGGCCCCCCGCCTCCCTTCGCCCCCCAAGGTTTTATACTCTTGCCTTTCCCCCTTTCCCAGGGAAAACGGGGGGCTCCCCCGCTCTTCCCCTTTCCCTGAAACCTGTTTCAGAATCTTTCTTTCACCCCCCCGGGGGGCCCCCGGGGGGCCAAACCATTGAGGGCCCTTCGCCTTTCCAAAGGCCCGGCAAAGGGGAAAAATTCCCGGGGCCATGGTTTTGGGGGGGTTATTACGTTTGCTTAAACCCCGGGGGAAAATCCCTTTTGGGGGGAAACGGGGGGCCCCGGGGGCCTGCGGGGGGTGGTTTAAAGGGGGGGGAACCTTTGTTTGGGGGTTAAAAAGGCGACGGGGGGGCGGGGGGGCTTGGTTTTTTTTTGGGAGAAACCCCCCGGGTCACCTGGAAAAGGGGGCCTAAAATTTTTTTTTGGAAACCAGAATTTCTAAGGGGGCAATCCCTTTAAGCCCTTGGGCAAAATCAACCCAAAAGGACGGCCCCCCCAGGAAAAGTGGCGGGGGGCTTTTTCCATAAGTTTGTTTTGGTTAAAGTTTTGCCTTTTTAACCTTGGTTTTTTTTAAACTTTGGGAAAAAACCCAAAGGGGCTAAGGTTTTTTGAGGAAAGCCAAGGGGGAAACCTTTTTTAAAAAATTATTGGTGTCACGGGTTAAACCTCCGCGAAACCCGGTTGAAAACCGGGGGCAAACTTCTGGGCCTTTTTCCCCCCCTTTAAAGGGGAGCACCCCCCTTTTTCCCCGGCCCCGCCGTTTTTTTTCCCCGGGAATTTAACTGGGTTTCCCCCCCCTTTCCCGGGAAAAAAAACCCTTTTCATTTCTTTCCCGGTTGTTTTCCCGGGGAAACCGCCTTACCCCGAAATTTCCCCCCGGCCCAAAACAAGGGAGAATTGGTTTTTCCCTAGTGTAGTGGTTATCCGTTAAGCCTTTTTTGGAAAAGGGCCCGGGTTGGGAAAACCTTTAAACTTTTTTTCTTCCTTTGGGGGGTTTGGGGTTTGGGGGTGAAACGGCTTTCTCCTTAAGGGTCCCCCTTTTAGCTGCAGGGAGGTTAAAACCCAACCAGGGTGGGGGTTCTTTCCCGCCTTAGCGTGTCAGGGGAAAGGGGCCCCAAGGGAAAAAATGGGGGCCCGGGTTGGGTTTCCCCTTTTGGGTTAAACCGGGCCTCTGCAGGGAAAAGGTCCCAGGCCCCGGGGGAAACAGGAAAGGGGTAGGGTTTTCCTGGGAAAATGGAAGCCTTTCGGGGGAAAGGTCCCCGGGTTAAACCGGGGGAAACGGGGGTTAAATTTTGTCCTCCCTCCCTTTGGGGGGGAATTGGAGGGCCCCCCCTTGGTTTTCTTTCCCCCGGTTTAAAGTTTTTGGGCAAATCCCCTTTTCCCGGGGTTGGTTTGGGAAAAACCTGAAAGGGAGGCCCCCAAGGCCGGAAAACGGGGTGGCTGGGTTTTAATTTTTAAGTTCCCCAAAGGGAAAAGGTCCCCAAAAAGGGTGGGAAAAAGTTTTGGACCGGTTTGTTTTTTCCCCCCTTTTTGGGTTTTCACGTTAAGCCTCCCCCGGTCCCTTAAGGCGGTGGAAAATTAGCGTGGGGGTTTTCCCCGGGAAAAACGGAAAACCCTTTTTTTGGGTGCTGAATTTTTCCCCTTCGGCCTTTCGCCACCACCCAGGTCGGGCCCCGGTGGCCGGGGGGCCCCCCCTTTTCCTGGTAGGGTTTTCCTTTCTCCCGGGGCCCCGGCAAAAGGGTTTTCCTGGGGTTCGGTTTTTTAAATCCCCCTTTCTTGGGCCTTTTCCCCTTTCCAGCTTGGGGGGGCCCAAAGGGAAGGGCCAAATACCCTTGAAGGCATTCTTTTTAAAATTTACAAAGGCCCCCGGGGACAAAAAGGGGAAGGCTTGGGTTTTCCCAAATGTAGTGGTTATCCCGTTAAACCTCACACGAAAGGGCGGTTGAAACCCCGGGGGGGGAAAAAGGGGGTTTTTCCCGGGGCCAGGAAATTTTGGGGGGGTTTAAGTGGGGCCCCTGTTGGGAAAAGGTGCGGGGTGGCTTGGCCCCCCCCTTTGGGGAAAACAGGGGCCCCAAATGGGCCCAGGGCTTTCCCGGAAATTTCTGATTTCCCTTTTAATTTTTCCCTTGGGCAATTTTCCCCAAAAACCGGGAAAAAACCCGGCAACAGGCCAGCTATTTTTTATTTTCCACACCCAAAAGGCCCCAAAAGGGGGACAAACCCGGGGGCTTTGGTTTTTCCCAAAATTGTGGTTTCAGTTTTTTTGGGGGGGCCTTAACCCACGTTTGGAAAAAAAGGGCCCGGGGGTTTGAAACCCCGGGTGGAAACAATTTACTGGAGCAGTTTGTTTTTTTCCTCCTTTTTTTTGGAGCTCCCTCAGCGTTGGAGATGACACCCCGCTGCTCCTTGGGGCTCCTTTTCTGCAGAGGGAAATTATCCCCTCCGGGGTGGGCGTTTCTTCCCCACAAACGTCGCCAAGGGGCAAACGGGGGCTTTCGGCCCCGGTCCCGGTTTTTCCCTGCGACCTGAAACCGCCGTCTAAAAATCTGGCTCACCCGGCCCCCCGGGGGGCCGGGGCCTGGGTTTCCATATTAGTTTATCGGTTCGCTTTTCCCCAAAAATCCCCCGGGTTAAAAACCCGGGGGGAAAAAATTTTTGTCCTGGGGCCAGCGGTTGGGGTGGGTTTTAAGATAAAACCCCCCGGCCTTTTCCCCCGGGTGGCCCAAAGGGTCCCCCTTTTCCCGGGGGGCAGGGTGCCCTGAAAGGGAACACTAAGACTGCCCCAACCGGGGTGGCCCCGAAAGGGCAATCCTTTTAAGTCAAACTTGGGGCCGTGCTCAACCCAACAGGGCCCGGAAAAGTGGCGGGCAGGCTTATTTCCATGGGGTGTGGTTATCCTTTGCCTCCCCGGAAAAGGTTTGAAAGGGGGAAAAAGTGGGCGTGGAAATTTTTTTGGGAAAATCCCGGAAGCCTTTTTGGGGGCTGGAAAGCTCCCGGGTTTTGGGCCCGCTTGGGACCACAGGTCCCGGTCTCCCGTGCCTCCCTCCCTTTCGGGAGGTAGCCGGGGCTCCCCTTTTTCCGTCTCTGCTCGCCCCTTGCTTTTTCCCAAAATTAACTGAAATTTTAGCCCTTTTTTATTCTTTCTTGTCTTTTTTGGCTTGTTTCCCCCGGGAAAACCCCGCCATTGGAATGCCCCTTTTTCCCCCCAGGCCAAGGGAGACAAAAGGGGAGAGTCTGGTTCCATAGTGTAGTGGTTATCACGTTCCCCAAACCTTTTTAAAGGGCCCCCGGGTTAAAAACCGGGTTGGGGAAAAATCTTACTGGGGCAGTTTTTTTTTCTCTCCCTCCTTTTGCGAATACCCTCAGCGTTGGAATGGCCACCCCGGCCCCCCCTGCTCCTTAAGGGTCCTTTTGCTGGGAAGTTATCCCATCCCGCGTGGGGGTTTCTTCCCCTTTCAGCGTCGGCGGGGGCAAGCGGAAACTTTTTGGCCCTGCTCGGTTTCCCCTCCCACCTGAAACCCCCCGTACTACCCCCAATCTGGCTCACCAGGCCCCTGGGAGGCGCCAGGGGGGGTTTTTCCCTAGTGTAGTGGTTTTTCCGTTCGCTTTAATTTGGGCCCCCTTCGAAACGGGTGGGCCGATTCTGTCCTGGGGAGGGTTTTGGGGGGATTGAAAATGGGGCCCCCGTTGCTTACGTCCCGGGGGGCTTAAAAGGGTCCCCTTTTAAAGGCCCGGGGGGCACCTGAAGGGGGGACTAAGATTTCCCAAACGGGGTGGTTTAAGGTCAATCCTTTTTTGATCCCAAAATTGGAGCAAGGGGCTCAACCCAACAGGGCTGACCCGGGGAAAAGTGGCGGACAGGCTTAGTTTCCATAGTGTAGTGGTTACTCCGCCCCGCAAGGTCGTTCGAGCCGGGTGAAACAGTGGCGCGTGAGTTTTTCTGGGAAAGTCAGGAAGCCCTTTTTAGGTGCTGAATGCTCACGCTCCATAGCCGCCCAAAATGCGCGCGGATGTCTCTGTGCCTCCCCCTTCTGTAAGTAGCAGCCCTTTCTCCCGTCTATAGCCTTGCTTTGAGATTAACTGATTTCAGCCTTGTAATTTTCTTGTCATTTCTGGCTTGTTTCCGGGGAAAACCAGCCATTGCCTAAAGCCATTTTCCACAGGCCAAGGAGACAAGGGTAGAGTCTGGTTTTCATAGTGTAGTGGTTACACGTTGCCTAACGAAAGGTCCCGGGTTTAAACGTGGGAAAAGTCTTACTGAGCAGTTTTTTTTTCTCCCTCCTTTAGCGGAGCTCCCTCAAACGTTTGGGGATGAACCGCACGCTGCTCCTAAACGCCCTTTAGCTGCAGAGGGAAATTATCCCATCCACGTGGCGTTTTTCCTTCGCCTCTGGGGCAAACGGAAAACTTTGGCCCTGCTCAAATTTCCCTCGCCATGAAACCCCCGTACCAGATCTGGTCACCAGGCCCTGGGGGGCGCCAGGGCTGGTTTCCATGTGTATGGTTCCAAACTTCAGTGAAGGTCCCGGTTCAACCGGGGGGAACATTGTTTTGTCCTGGGCCAGGGTTGGGGTGGATTGAAGATGGGCCCCTGTTTTACCTCGAGGGCAAAACCCCCTTCGGAAGCATGGTGCACCTGAAGGTAGGCACAAGACTGCCAACCAGGGTGGCTGGGTCTCCTTTAAGTCCAAACTTGGGGCAAGTCTCAACCCAACAGGCGACGGAAAAGTGGGGACGGCTGTTTCCATAGTGGAGTGGTTATCAGTTGCTTAAGCGAAAGGTCCCCGGGTTTGAAACCGGGTGGAAACGTAAGGTGAGTTTTCTGGGAAAGGGCAGGAAGCCTTTCTAAGGTGCTAATTCACGCTTCACAGCCGCGCGCACCAAAATGCCTGGATTCTGTGCTCCCTCCTAGGTAAAAGTAGCGAGGCCTTTCTCCGGGTCTATCGCCGTTTTTCCAGAATTAACGATTCAGCCTTCGAATCTTTCTTGTCATTTTTTTGCTTGTTTCCCGGAAAACCCGCCATTGAACCTTCCCTTTTCCCCGGCCAAAAGGAAAAGGGGGAAATCGGGTTTCCAATGTGAGTGGTTATCACGTTGCCAAACCGGAAAAGGGCCCGGGTTAACCGGGGGAAAAGTTTTTGGAGCAGTTTTGTTTTCCCCCCTTTAGC
>NW_024383450.1:0-17676 GCF_016835505.1 Polypterus senegalus
CATTTCACCAGCAACAGGGAGGTCTTAATTTTCATTATCCTATTCAGTTTGGGATCAGCATTAATAATGCTGATCATTGGACACTTCTGATCGCTAACAGCGTCTTCATTTTGACAACTAGCGTCCCTATTCGCTGTGTTATTAAATGCAGGCCCGTCTCTGCGCATCTGTCTGATCCAGAGGGGTCGGGGGTCTCATCTGGGGTCAGTTCTGCCTAATTCTGCAGTTTAACAACATCTTTGCAATCTCTAGCTATATGACCAGCTTTCACATTTAAAGCATTTCATCGTTCCGATATGACAAGATAACGTAAGTAACCATCCCTCGGAATCTCAGTCTCGTTTAATCATCGCTGTATTTTTAAAATCATTAAAACTTGCCTCTGAAAAGACATCACTAGCTTCAACTGGTGCTTTACATCCCAAAGGTATAGTGTTTAATCTACTGAGATTAACTGTCCATAGCAGATAGCTCTATTTCAAGGAGTCTACGTTAGATAGAAAAGGAGGTACATTAGATAGGGTAATGCTTTTCAGGAGTTGTAGAGGCATTACGGGGTTAAAGTGTCCTTTATAACAACTCCATTTCTACCAATCTGTGGACAAAATCCGTTGTAGCAACAACATTACCACTGCTTCTCTTGAGGCTGAGCGAACATTGTCAAGCCTATTACATTCCTACAGCCATTACACATTCTTCCAGAGAACAGGTGCGTTTCTGGCATAAGCTTTACTCCATGTTGTCTGGTGAGTTTTCAAATCACCGTTCCAAGCGGACTCCTCCTGAGGAGGCCATTTCTGGCCTTCCTCAGAATTTACAAACCAACAAAAGATAAACAGTTAGAGACAGAACAACAATTAGAACTAAAAACGGAAAAACAAATAGTGAAATCACAGACCTTAAACTCTCCCTCTCTCACTCTCACTTTCTCACAGAGCTCCAGCCCATCCACCACTCTAAGAGAAAGAAAGAAAGAAAGAAGAAAGAAAAGAAAGAAAGAAAGAAATTAAAGGACTTATTGCTGTTGGGAGTTCATTTTACTTAAGTGATCAGTAAAGTTTTGTGATTTTTTTTTTACTTATTGATAGTTAGTGGGCAATTGTTTAGTGTTTTGTTTTGTTATCGTTCCACCCACATCTATTGTTAAAGGCACACAAGCGTGTGTGTGGGGTGCTTTCTGTGCAGTACTGTGAAGTAAAAAAAACTAGTACTTGTCCTCCTGTTGTTTTGTGTGTTTATGTATTTTACGTTCCCCCACCCCAAAAAAAACTATTCAATTCGAAGAAGGCAGGGGAAGGAGAGCATGTCCATGACCTCTCAACCACCTCGACAATACCTGTCAGTCTTGTGGAGATGGCCACTAGAAGCAGTAAGCAGCTGTGCAGCCAAAGCAACTCTGGGAGCCAACAAACTTTGGCCAGAACTCCAGATCCTTAACAGGTCTCCCTGAGGAGGAATCACCCCTGTTATTTGATCACACTGTGGGGGATCTCTGGGAAGAAGTCTTAAAAGGAGGAAAGGATAGACATGGACAGAGATGGACAGTAGTCATTGGGGAGGTACTAGGCACATTTAGAGAAGAAGTCAGTGAGGATTTGGAGCTCCTACCAGCAGCAGCGACACAGTGGGGCAGGGGCAGTGCATCACCTTCTGAGGACAGATCCTGGCAGCAATGGAGAAGCAGCAGCATGTTCCTCTTATAGCTGCCTCTTTTGACCTGTTTTCTGACTCGGTGGAAGAGCAGGAGGCTGAAAGTGACAGACCCTGGTTGCCACCTACCAAGTTGCAGAGCAGCAGCTCCAGCAGTGATGTGGAGAACACGGCATTAGGGGCAGCGAGGGTACAGGGCCACCACAGAGCCCAGTACTAGGCACTCTCCTGTGTTGGTAGGCAGAGCCACAGGCAGGCAGCATCCAGCAGCAGGCGCCCAGACCCATGATATGCTGCGTGTTGCCGTTACCAAGTCTGCTTCATTTGTTCCTATTTTATTTTTATTTTATTTTGCTCCTATTTATTTTTAACAGAGGATTAAGCCACTGCAGTCTGCAACCTCTGCCAGCATTAGGTATGCGAGGGGCAGCCTGGTTCCCATATGGGCACTACCTCCCCTCATCAGCCATATGAAGAACCACCACAGGCTGCTGTGGAAACAGTATCAGGGCATTATAGAGCATAGCTGAAAGTCCTCCACTGGTTCATCTTTGCCATGTTTTTCCCGCTCCCACTTCCTGGCACCCATGGAATGAGAGTGTGCCAGTGGAAGCTAGTCCTCATTAAAGCTATAAAACAAGAGACAATTATTGGGTGGCCACCCTACTAGACCCTCCTCAGTAAAAATCCAGAATGGGGGTTTATGGAGCCTAGCCAGCAGGAATGCAGGATGTGCCACTTCCGTTGAGTCCTTACCAGGAAGCTGCTTGCTTCCTGACCCCATCCTCACCTCCCCACTACTTCTTCACATGTTCATCAGAGAGCTGACAGTACTTGCAACAGCAGCAGCTGTGGTGGTGGCAATCTAATGGATGTGTGGAATATTTTCAGTCTCAATGACCCCGTCTGACACAGGTTGGCAATAACAGCAGTTACTGCCACAGCGGCTGGACCATATGGTGAGTGACTACCTGGGGTGCATTGCTGCAAATGATTCTATGCACACTGATGACCCATGGAGTTCTGGGTGATAAGATTGGATTTAAGCTGGGATCTTAAAATAGAACAAACCAGCATCTTCAGCCATGACACCATGACATACCACTTTGAAAAGAACTATATATTTTTTCTGACTTTTTAACTACAATTTCAACAATTCCACTTTGTTTTGACTAAATACATGATTGTGCATCTCTGACTCGTTCTTTTCTTTGTTCTAACGAGGCATAGTGTGTGCAGTGGTTGGCACTGCTATCGCATTGCTCAGTTCACCTTTTTGGCAACAATAAACTGCCCAGTATAGTTGGTAGATGTTTCCCTAGCCCTTAGGGACACTTTAAAGATGATTACACCATTATAATCAAGTCAAATGTACTTCTGTTTGTCCTTCCCCTTTGACTTCAGTGTATTTTGCAATGTTGGGCAAAGAGCGCATTCATCTCCACTCACTGACTACCTGCCTTTCTCTGTTAAAGTCAGTCATTATTGTTCAGGTCGTTTCTATCATCAGTTATCATCATTTTGTATAGCACATTTTATCTGGATGAATTTTTTGATGAGATGCTGGCCAGCTCGTATAATGGTGCTTACGTAACAGGTGACATCGGTCTCTGTGGAACTGTCCATGTTGAATAGTGGGCCGTGATAATGCATCTGCATAAGCAACAGGTGTCTAGTTCTCACCTTGAAGCTGTAGCAAGATGCCTCCGACACCATAGCTTCTTGCATCTGTTGATGTTGATACTTCAGTCTCTCATGCTAAGTCGTAGTGCGTCAATACTGGAGCTGTGGCCAGTGCCTCTTGGTCACTTATTGCTATGGCTGTTCCCAAGTCCACACAGAGCTTTTCTTAAGTAAGTTGTATGGTGAGACTTTAACTGTAGGTTGTTCTCGAACATACTTACCTATGTAATTCACCATTCCCAGTTCTCGCTTAAGCTCTTGTAAGTCACCAATGGCACACAACCTTTCCTTGTTAAATTTGAGCACTCCTGCTTCACTCTTTTCAGCACCCTTTCAAGTGTTAGGTGCTGCCTCACCTTACTGAAACAAATACATTGTCCATATAAACAGTAACACCTTGCAGCCCTTCAATAGCTCATTCATTTTATGTTGATATCTCTTGGGTGCTATTTTAATTCTAAATGAATGTGTTTGAAACAGTACCTCCCAATGTAATAAAAGTGGTCAGCAGGCTACTTTCTGGATGCAATGGGATTTGTCAAAATCCTGAAGCTGCTTTCAATGATGTAAAGACAGTAGTTGGTGACATACATCTTTCAACTTTTTATGTTAACATTTAGTTTTTTTCAATCCTACACAAATTCTAATTGCACCTGAAGGTGTGCACCAGTCTGAGTTGTGATACTTTTCAATCACACTGCTCCTCTCTATTTTGTGCAGCTCAGCTTTAACCTTTGTCATTAGCGGTGGTTGGATTATACGTGCGTGCTGCATAGTGTATGGTTCTCCCCCCTCTTAGGTGTATTGTAACTGGTTTGGTTTTCATTGTACCATGTTCTCTGAATGTGGCATTAAAGTTTTCCACTCTTTTCACAAGTCTCATATTTGTACGCATCTTCAATGACTGTAGGGCCTGTGATTACATACATTATTATATTGTACTTTGTCTCATTTTATAATGTACTAATGTTAAAGTGTCTCAGGCACTTTAGTGGACCCCCTTGGGCTGCCTGAAGTTATTTTGGGTTTATCTAAAGATCATTTGGGTATAAGTGCTTTATACTTCTTTGTATTTATAACATTTATGTCAGTTCCAGTGTCCATTTTGAATGTTACAGTCCAATTATCTACTACAGTCTCATTCCGTTTCACCATAGCACCTAAATAAAAACCCTCTTCACTTTGCTTTGTGCCTATGTTTTAACTTCTCTCCCAGTGTCCCTTTTCTGCATTTCCTGCACTCCGTGTCTAGTGCAGGGAATTTGGCTTTGATGTTTAAATTTTCACATTCTGCATATTTGAATCTCTGATTGTTCTTTCCTTAGCCCTGCTATTCCTTTCCTGTTTAGGGCGCTTCTCCATTTTCCTCCCTGAATGGTGTTGAGACACCTGTTGAACACTGCTTGCTGTTTGGTCCTCTTTTGTTAGCTTATCTATTGGGCGGCTCCATCATCTGAACTGCATAGTGTAAGCTCCGACATTAGCTATGGTTTCCTGGGTGCTCCTTGTCTTCAGTTCAACAACAACCTAACCCTGATATGTTGGTTTATTTGTTCCCTGAACTCACAGTTCTCATTCACTTTGTAGAGTGTTCTTATACAGGACTCTGCCTTTTCCCCATGCTTCTGTGCCCACTGAGGGAAAGTATGCCCGTTCATGACTAACGTTTTCTTCAGCTCAAAGTACTCAAAGTGCTTGTATTTGGCTAGTACTATGTTATAATCATTCAAGTCTTGCCTTCTCTGAATGTAAATGACTTGTAAACATTTTCTGTGGCGCTACCAACTGTAGCCAAAGGTCTTAAGTGTGCCACTGTGTTCTGTGAGGGTTATTCCATACACATTTTTTTTTTAATTGGGATTTTGAAGCCACATAAACCAGCTACAGTGTGACAGGGAGATGGAAAGACAGAAGTTGAAGATGACTCAGGTAAGCTATTTAAAAGTGCCGATGTGCCCTATTAGGTGATGATCAATATATGGCGAGGGGCCACTGTCAGCTATTTTGAGGTTTTCCAAACTGACTCTGCTATTCAAGTAACCTTTGCAGTAACTGTGTGCTATTTTCTGTTCATGCTATACCAGCAAAAAATTTTACCCATGCTTGGAGAACCTTGAACTTTAGAGAAGGCGCAAAAGTTCAGAAACCTGCCCCTGACCCTCCGAGCAAACCTACAGATAGAAGACATCGTTCCTACCTGTACCTAGAACAAAATGCCTTCTCACACTCTCTCTCAAAGTTGGATAAGTGCCGACTGCAGAAATCCCCAACTGCATCATGTTTTGCCAAGTAGCTCTCCTTTGACTGTTATATTATTGTGAGCGTTAAGCTGATATTAAACACAAGCTAAGTATTGTGTACTTTAGTGTTACTAGTTCTTTCTTTCTTTTAGAAGTTTACAAGTTGAATTATTTAGGTAGATTAAACTTCTGCATTTTTCTTTTCTGTTTAACTTTCCATCAGGTTCACTTCTGAAGTCTGTGCTGAATATACATGAGGTTGAGGCAAATATTTTTCCAACATAATTCTGCAATATTTATTCATTGGAACACATTTAATGCAGGTCATCTCTTCTATGACTTTCTATAATGGTGTCATCCTGCTTACCCTGGTGCACTCTCATTTTTTAACTCATGTCAATCATTTTCAATAAGTTAACATAAAGAGTGTGTGCTCCCTCTCAGATGCATTTGAGGTGCAGAAAAAGAAACCATAAAAGGCATGAATGGACAACCATCTTTTTTCTCTACTTGTAAACATTTGTGCTTCATGTCAGCTGTAATCATGTCTCTGCCTTAAGTCTGAACCTCAATGCTTCTCAAATATAAAGAAATTAATTTAAAACTGGATTTATTTTTAAAAAGCAAAACATTCACCAATTCTTTGGAGTTTTCTACAAAATAACATTACTGTACATTGATATTTTGTATTTAAAGTGATTGGTCCATATACATAATGTTTTTATTTATGGTTATAGGTTAAAGCATGTTTGTTATTCCTCTAGAGGCAATGTAAGAAGTTGTTGAAAGTCATTTCACTACATGCAAATTTGCACTGTATGTGTCTTAGCTATGAAATATATATTCATCAGAAAATGAAGACATCCATATACACGCAAAAGTCAAACAGGAAAACATGGTAACTGCATAGATTGAGAAATGGATGGAAGCTGGCAATGTGTAAATGAAGAAATGACAGCAAACTACAGTTGAAATGGGGTTATTCCAAAATATGAACCAAAACAGTCTCACTGGTGAGACCATATATGCATCCTACAGCCATAGATAGTGGATGATGAACAGCCCAAAACACCTTACTGTCATGTGTATCTGGATGAAAAATGATGATCTGTTGTTCCTTTCAACGAAATAGTAACTGTGTTTGTTATGATAGATCTTTTTTTTTTTTTTTTTGCTTTTTTTCCCTTTACTCTTGAAATGCATGGTCCTCTCTATTAATATATACAACCCGGAACTAACTAGAAACCCCACCTCCCAAAATATCAAGTGATTGGTGATGTCCTTGCAGATGCTAAGGGAAAACTCTTCTTCAGGTATATATAACAAAAAGAGACAAAGAGGATAAATCTTTAAGGGCACCTGAAGAACAACCCTGAATACATTATAAGTAAAAGCGTGGATACTGATGCGTCAAAAGAAAAAAAACTTATCAAAACAAGTCTTCAAAACAGACTGCTCAAGATGGTGGAACTTCCGGAATTATTGGATCCTGGCAGGAAGAGGTGGATCCAGTGATGTCAGAAATATCATGGTCGTCAATCTCCTGGGGCCTCATGTATACGCCGCGTGAACTTCTACTATAACATGGCGTAAGCACAAAAGCGAAATTGCTACGCGAAAAATCAGATGCAGGAATCTTGCGTACTCCAAGTTCCACGTTCTTCCGCTATATAAATCCGATCAGCGTGAAACTAGCTCGTTACGCATCACTTTATTTAACGCCCAACTCCTCCCAGAATTACGCCTCTTTGAATATGCAAATCAATATAAATCACAGTTATGCTCAGCATTAAGTGAAAAGACAAGGGGAAAATATAACGATTTCAGCGAATACCAAGTGGAGGCAAAGGAAAAATATACTATTTGTTTAATTAAACCGTGGTATAATCAACAAAGGAAGTTGATCGAGTGACATAGCGTGTTGGAGAAACTTGAAAGCTCAGATATCAGTCGCGTGAAAAGGCGAAGTAGTCTACCGTCTGAGTGTCATATGAAAGCTTTTTAGGTACAGAGAAAAAAAGGCACAGTGGGGAAAAAGCACGAAATGTCAACTTCAATCTTGAAATTTCCACTTTAATCACGTAGTTTATTTTGTCATTAAAGTAGAACATCATAAACGTCATCTTAAAATCATTTACTTAACCAGTTTCTCAAATCACATCGTAATTAAAGTAGCACATTAAATGCTTTGTTTTGTATTTGATCTTCTATGTGATCTATGTGTGTGAATCACTACTTGCTTCTTAAACCTCTCTTCCTCCGACTGTACACATAATCTATTACATTCTGATATTACAGCTCTCTGAATAACTAAAATACTAGAGATGTATACTTTGATATCATTAAGAGTTAAACACGTTAATAAACATTGGTTTTACAGCATAGCGATTGTGCACGACCATCGATGGAAATTATTTTTTGCAGCAGTATCAGGCGCTCTAGGTTTGTGGTGGCACTGGGCAGAAAAGAATCGGTGGCCCTTGCCGCCAATGTCAGTGAGGTAGCTTATCAGACACTAGCGCCTCGTGCTCATGACACAAGCATTTAACTTTGTCGAAATTTGCCTCTGCATTTTTAGCTGTGTCGTTATTTTTCTCTTTCTGTTTTATATTCAATATGTATTGGCGTGGCCATCCATGCAGTTCTTGCTTTTCTTTCTCAAGTAACCGATTGCCACACAATCAGCTCTGTAATAGATGTTAAGCCATCTGTAAATTTAGAACACTGATTCTTTAAAAGTTTAAGGAACATTGAAATATCTTAGTAGTACATGTTTAATTATTCTATCCTTCGCCAGTCCCAGTGAAGAATATAGATTATTTAAATGAAGTTAAAGTTTATCTGTATAATATAATAAACATATTTTGCTGCATTTCATCCTAAAATGATATTGTCATCATATGTAAATAGCACTTTATAAAGTGGCTCAGGTTTTGCAATATTATAACTGCAGTACAAGTTTAGTGAGGTAATTGTATTTATAAGTACAAACAGTTCTACAAGGAGCACTTGATTGAGTGCATTTATAGTTCTTGGATGAAACTGTTTCTGAACATGAGGTCCAGTACAGGAAAGGTTTTAAAAACGTTTTGCCGTGGCTGAGGTGGCGTGTGCCCTCATGCTGTATACCGATAATTCTCTTTCGAACAGCTGCTGCTGTGATTCACACTCAGATACAGTGATAAAAATACTCCGAGGCTGCAGTGAGGTAATATGGAAAAGATGATCGCTGTGGCAACTCCTAACGGGAGCAGCTGAAAGAAGAAGAAGGTGCAGTAGAGTAACAACGCTAAAGCAGTTAGGTATTTGGAATACTATGGCTATTCCTGGACCATTATATTATTTACAGTTAATTACAATCAGATGCGTTACAATAATAAACAATATGCGGTTAGTTTCAGTGTATTTATAAAGCCGGCGTCAGGAAAATAATGAGTAACCACACAGGAACAGTACCATTGCTTTGCGCTGGGTGCGCCAGTCTGCAAAACTGAGCAGGAGAACTTGCGTGCGACAAGGAATGAGGTACCGTGAAAAGTGCGTGGCTTTACGGCAAGTGTAGGTTTTATACATGCGATTTAAAGCGTGGAAAAGTTCTTACAACATTTCTTCGCGTGACGCACTTATACATGAGGCCCTGGCCTTTAGAGAGAGAGAGAAAGGCATCAGTTGACCAGGGTAAAAGGCGGGGTCCTAGAAACTATTGAAATCTTAAAAAAAAAATTGAAATGTAGGGATGTCAGGTAATTGAAAGGAACTACTCGGGCATCTCTCTCTCCTAGGAGGTTTCGTTTGCTGAGCTTTCGTATCATTTGTGCATTAGTAGTGGGAGGAAAATAAAAGGGATACTTTTTATTGATGTGTTCACCTCGCATCTGTATTAGTGGCTAAACAAGTGACTCTTCTTTGAAGGTATCATTTGCCAGCGTGCTCAACTTGCTGGGATATTAGTGACTAAGTAAGTTTGTTTCCTTGGAGGTGGAGCTTTTACACTGACTTAAATCTCACTTCCGGGTTGGACAGACAGAGAACACACAAACACAGATTTTTATATATAAAGAAGATTATACAGAAAAAGGTAACACAAACACAACACTTAAACCATTGATCAAACACAATTAACACCTTATATAGCAAACAACAAATGAATGAAGTTTGACTTTTGTCTGAAAGACTCCAAATTTAAGATTAAAGAGTGATTTTAAAGAACTGTTTTATTTTTATTTATTTTATTTTTAAAACTGGCCCTGATACATGACTCTCTCTCTCTCTCTCTCTCTCTCTCTTTCTCTCTCTCTCTCTCTCTCTCTCAGATATAACAGTTCCGCTAGGAACAGAGAGAGATAAAAGCAAACAATCAATTCCCAAACTGACAGGCGCCAAGGCTTAAGTCGGGTGAGTACAGAGCTTGTATTACGCGTTATAGTGCAAGGATAAGGAGCAATGTGTAGTCAGTGTTTCAGGGTTTGTGGTTTTCCAGGGCGTCTGTCTCTATTTGGGTGCGATCAGCCCTCCAGCTCACCCTCCCCTCAGCTTTATTCACATTCCTGTGAATCAAGCGAATCTCTGTACTAGGTTCATTTAGTCGTGATAACATGTCTGCGTTGGCGTGTTCAGAACCTGGTCGGTGCTTTACTGTGAAACTGTAAGGTTGTAAACCCAGAAACCATCTCATAAGACGAGAGATTGTATCTTTCTGTAGGTACAACCACTGGAGTGGAGCATGATCAGTTACCAAAGTGAAGTTTGGTCCCCACAAGTAATAGCGAGGCTTCCACAGCCACTTAATTGCCAAGCATTCTTTCTCAATTGTAGAATAATTCGTTCCCTAGGAAGTAATTTCCTACTCAAAATATGTGATTGGATGTTCTTCTCCATCAAAATTTGTGACAGGACTGCGCCACACCAAATGCACTTGCGTCTGTTTGCAAGATAAAATCTTTGTGAAATCCCGGTTCCTTAGAACGGGTAAGAAGACAATGCTTTTAAATCGTTGAAAGACGTAATTTTCTGTCCACCGATAGGTCGTTTTCTGCCTCTAGTAAGTTCTGTAAGAGGAGCAGCTCTTTTTGCAAAATTTGTAATGAATTTTCTGTAGTAACCAGCGAGTCCCAGAAAGGCGTAAATTGTTTCTGTGTCTCAGGTCTCGGGTAAACAAGCATTTCTTCTATTTTCCTTAATTGTGGCCTAAGTAAACCCTTGCCCATAGAATAGCCTAAGTAATGAGTCTCGGACATGCCTAGTTTACATTTCTTAGGGTTAGCTGTAAAACCAGCCTGTCTCAAGCTTTCAAGAACGGCTTGAAGCCGCTCTAAGTGTGTTTTCCAATCATTGCTAAAATCACGACATCGTCAAGGTATGCCCAGCATATTCAGAGTGAGGACGTAGGATCTGATCCATCATACGCTGAAAAGTTAGAGGTGCCCGTGAAGACCAAGCGGGAGTCTTGAAATTCATGAGTCCGTCAGGATCAAGTACCGTTTCTCACAACTGCTAGCCTCTAAAGGCACCTGCCAATAGCCTTCGTGAGATCTAGCGTGGAGATATAGGGTCGCCTGACCCAGTTTTCCAACAGTTCATCGACACGGGGGATGGGATAAGCATCAATTTGAGACCTTATTCAAGCGCCTGAAATCGATACAGAACCGAACCGAACCATCTTGCTTTGGGACTAATACGACTGGGCTGCACCAGTCACTTTTACTTTCACGAATTACACCCAGTGTCAGCATCTTTTTTACCTCTTCGCGCACAATATTTTGCCGCGCTTCCGGGTATCGGCGGCCGCATTTGTACCTGAACATCAGGTGCAGTGGTAATTTTTTGTTTTGTAATGTTAGTCTTGCCTGGTAAATCTGAAAGACATCAGTGTTCCGTTCATCAAAGATAACAGTTCTGTCTTTGCGTGTCAGTAAAATCGTTACCAATGGTAACATCGGACTGAGAAACAGCAACCAAGGAGTGTTAACCTCTTGTCGGTCATGCCCTTCCTTCAAGAGGTTAAGTGTAAAATCTGGAATGGTTTTGCGCCGACCGGTATTCTAACTTGTAATTTACCGGACTCAACGCTCCTCAAAAATGGTGGGGCCTGCCATTTAGCTAAGAATTTGTGTGGATCCGAGGAACCAGTACCAAAACACGATCGCCAGGTTTGAACTCACGGAGCTTGCTCGCCTATCGTAAAGGCGCTTCCTGAGTTTCCTGTTCTCGTTGTTGGTGTTCCACAGCAATGAGGAAAGCATAGAAATTCTGTCTTGCAACGAAATTAGTCGATCTGCAAAGCTTGGACCCTTAGCTGCTCTCTCGTTTCCTATCCATTCCTCCGCATACCATCCAGGATGCCTCGCTGCGCCTGCGAATAACAACTCGAAGGGGCTCAAGCCAGTGGGCGACTGTGGTGATTCTGCTTTTGGCCCACAAAACAAACGGTAGGACAGTGTTCCATGTTGTGGGATCATTATGAGCAACTTCGCCTGATCATCTGTTTCAATGTTTTGTTAAATCGTCGGTTAAACCATTGTTTGAGGATGGTAACAGTAGTACTCAATTTCTTAATAGCAAAGCTGTCACACAATTGTTTTCATCAGCTGAAGTGAAAGGTGTGCCCTGATCAGTTAAGATTTCTCTAGGGGTACCAATACAAGTAAAGTTTCACATAGTGCTTTGGCTACAGCCGAAGAGGGTTGGCCTTTTCAGCGCATCATTTCTGGATATAGTGTTGCATAATCAACCAACACCAGCAAATATGGTACCCATCCTTAGTCTTGGTAATGGTCCCTTTAAAACCCCCGTCCCAAATATAGGGGGGGGGGGTTTGAAAATCTGGCAGTCTGGACAAGTAAAAAATGTTCAACATTTTTTTCCCAATAAGCCAATAAATTTTTTGAAAACGGTCCCCTATTTTTTTCCAGGGTGCCCAAAATTTGAATGTGCCAGATGCAAAACGGTTTCCCTATTGCTCCAGGTACCCCGCAATAAATTCCCCCCCAAAGATCTGAGATCACTCTGAAAACAACCGCCCTTTTCTATAAAAAATTGGGTTTTCCGGAATCGCTCTTTAATAGAGTCATTAGCAGGGCGAGCCTTTTTAAATGCATTTTTTAATGAGCTTCGGTATCCAAGCCCAAAATCTGATTGTTGTTAACACTGGGTTTTTTTAAAATCGTTTAATCGGGGAAGATGTAGAAGGGAGCACCCATTCTGGAAGATTGCGGGGTGACCTCCTCCTTTTAGCTGGAATGGGTTAAAACTAAGTTGGGCTCTTGTTTTTCCCCGGCCTTTACCAGTTCTTCGTCTTGGTTTCTTCTTCTTTCCCCAAAGTTCTTTTTATGGACTGGACTACTGGTCCCACATTTATTTGTACATTTTTAATTTTTTTTTTTTTTTTTTTTTTTTTTTAATTTTTTTAAATCAATACAATACAATCAAGTTTTTAAAAAAAAAAATTACAAAAAGTCGATCCCACCCTTGAGAAAAAAGGAAAAAAAACGTTAAAATTTAAAACTTAAAAAAACCCTAAATTAAAAAAAATTCTCTTTTTAAACTTTTTTTTAAATATTGATTAGATCCCCATTTTTTGAAAAAGTCTTCGGATCCTCAACGATTTGATTTTCCAATTTTAAATAATATAACACATCATTTTCCCCACTGATTTAAAAAGGGGAAAATTTGGGTTCTTCAGTTTATCAGAAAAAGTCTGTCCAACAGTGTAGTAATGTCACAATTTGTTTTCCCTTCCCCCCTTTTTAAACCCTCTGGAAGAACCCCAAACACAGCTGTTAATGGGTTAGGAGGTTGTGAGTCAAAGGCTGTGGGGGTAAAAAAAATTTTTGCCCCAGAATAATTTTAATTTGGTGCAGGCCCAAACATGTGCCCCTGTGAGGCTGGGGCTTGGTTCAAGTTTCAGGTTGGATCATGCCCTGGAAACATTTGGAAGTTTTAGTCGAGAAAAGTGTCTCGATTAAAATTTTTGGGTTTGTATAATTGTATGCTTTGCATATGGACTTGAGTGTTCTCTGCATTTATTTTCACTCCTTTTTCTGATATATTAATTGGGAGGTCATTTTCCCAGTGTTCTCTTGGATCTTTAAAAGGAAGGGATTGTAAAATGATTTTATATTTGTAGAGATGGGTCTAATTCCTCAAAATTGGCAATTTTTTTTCCAGCGTGGATGGGGTGCAGATGGGGGGAAAAATCTGGAAGGTTCTGTTTAAAAAAAAGTTCCTATTGAAGATGTGAAAAAAAATTTTAGCTGGAATTTAAATTTGGAATGTAATTGTTCATAGGATGAAAAGCGTTGTCTTAAAAGATTTTAAGCAAGTTAATTCCAAATTTTTCCGAAAAAAACTGCATATGTTTTGAAAAAATGGTTCTCTTGCAGGGTCCACAGAAAATTTCTCCATCTTAAAATCTTTCTTTTGGTTTCCCCAGATTCAAAATGGTGGACCCAAATTTGGGTTATTAGTGTTTTGGGAAAATAGCGTGTGTTTTTTGGGCAAAAAAGGAATACAAAAAGTACTGCAATTTTTTCTTCTTTGGGTCCATGCCTGTATATGTTCTTTATTTTTTGTCCCGGGTTTTTAGCGACTTATTTTCGCATTAAAACTGGAAATTAGGTAGAGCCATCCCCCCTTTTCCTTTTTTTCTTTGTAAATTTCCCCTTTTATCTGGATTTTAAAATTCCCAAAAAAATAGGGGTTTTTGTTTAATCTTTGCAAATAACATTTATTAATGTATATTGGTATGTTTTAAAAAAAAAAGACTTAGGAAGAAAATTCATCTTAACATGTTAATTCTTCCCGCTAGTATGAGATGAAAGGGGTTTACCATCTATCAATCTTGTTTTAAAATTTTTTTTCCCTGGGCAAATTTTTTTGATTAGAACTTTTGTTTACTTGTGATGTTTTGAGGTATTTAAACTGTTCCAATGATAAAAAGGGAATGTCTAATCTAATAAATTCAATTCACGGAAAGTACACTTTTATTGATTAATTCTAGACCAAAAACTTTTTAAATTCTGAAGGGGCTGCTAAGACCGGCCCAAAATTTTTTGGGTCAATTAATACCATTCATCTGCATATAAAAGATTTTCTGTTCCAGTCCCTTTTCTGCTAATCCCCCTTTTTCATCATATTTCGACAATGTTTTCCAGTGGTTCAATGGGAATTTCAAACAACATGGTAAAGGGGATCCCTTTTCTTGTGCCATTCTGTTTAAAGTAGTCTGACAAATGTTATTGATGCAAACTGAAGCTTCGGTTTGGGGATACGTAATTTAATCCATCAAATTTAAAACCCAAACTTCTCAAAATAGTAAAAGGGATTTCCATTCAATCATGTCGAATGCTTTTCTGCATCCAATGATAATAATATATCTGGGGTGTTTGATTTAGTTGGTGAGTATATTACATTAAACAGGTCGAAGATTTGAAGATAAGTGTCGAGCCCTAATAAATCCAGTTTGGTCTTGTGATATTACTGGGGAGCACTTTCTCCATCCTTCTAGCTAAGATTTTAGAGAGTATTTTAACGTCGTTATTCAGAAGTGAAATTGGGCTGTATGATGCACATTGTAATAAGTCTTATTTTGTTTTGGAAGAACAGTGATTAGTGCTTGGCAAGGTTTGTGGAAGAGATTGGTTATCTCTGGCTTCTGTAAATGTTGCTAATGGGAGGGTAGCTGAGCGGAGAATTTCTTGAAAACTCTGGGGTAGCCTTACATTTATAATCAGTTTAGGAAAAAGGGCATTTCTCCGTCCTATGAGTAATGGCCAAGGCACGAGTCGAAGCGGCAGACCAAACAAAGTGGCGCCCCTATAAGTTAAAGGAAGCAGTAAGTCTGATAATCTTTACATCACCATGTACACAGCTATTTTACAGTCTCACAGTCTCTAAGGCATTGTTCATTAAGACAGTCTCGTCTTACAATACAAAGATCACTTCCGAATCTAACAATGCTGAGATTTCTCTGTCCCCAATTTCACGGGATCAACAAGCCATCTTTTCCATCCGGATATGTAATAGTTGAGCAACAAATCTCAGCCAGTCCAACTCTATTGAATGAGCTGGAGACAGCGACAATCTCTTGCCAAATGGCGAGCTGATCACATCGGAAACATCACGGTCGGCTCCGTTTCGAAATATCCTCTCCGACGTCGCGTCGGCGTGCTCTGTAGCCTCCATGGTCTCGTCGACCCGCTGTGCGCTGTCTCCCCAGAAACAGGCGTCCCATCTACGACTGGATTTCCGTATGGTACCTGACCCCATTAGATTTTCAGTTCCTGCAGCTTGTCGATCAGCGACAAGAGAATTCCTGACGTTCGTTCACAGGTTCGCGAAAGCAGCTACGAAATCCACGCTCTTTCTCCAAGTGGACTGTGAACCCTCTAATCGTCTGGACATAATCGTTAATGATTTAATATCATGGCGTAGAAATTCATCTCGAAGAACTTCAGGTATGCCGGCCAGTAATATATTCCGACAACTGTTTCCATCACGTCTCCTTCAAACCAACAGTGCACTTTATGTATCAAATCTTGAATTTGCATACGGATTGGGTCATCCATGTTTAGTTTCCAGTTTTAAGTGCAAATGTTTTAGACTTCGAAATAAGTCTTGGCATCCATCTGTGCAACCACTCCTGGTACCACTTGTCAGCTTGGGTCTAGATTTGCACAGAGACACAGAAGGTCTAGAAAAAGAAGGATTTTTATTCAGACACACCAAACACATGAGCTTAAGCGTGCTCATGACAAGTCAGATATAACAGTTCCTAATAGGAAAGAGATAAAAGCAATCAATTCCCAAACTGACAGACGCTGCTCAGGCTATAAGTCGGCGGAGTACCCTAGCGAGGTTGTATTAGCGTTATAGTGCAAGGATAAGAGCAATGTGTAGTCAGTGTTTTAGGGTTTGTGGTTTCCCAGGGCGTCTGTCTCTATTTGGGTGCAAGCAGCCCTCCAGCTCACATATATATATATATATATATATATATATATATATATATATATATAGTACAGGCCAAAAGTTTGGACACACCTCCTCATTCAATGTGTTTTCTTTATTTTCATGACCATTTATTGGTAGATTCTCACTGAAGCATCAAAACTATGAATGAACACATGTCGAGTTATGTACTTAACAAAAAGCTGAATAACTCAAAACATGTTTTATATTAATAAAACCATTTCAGGTGACTACCTTTTGAAGCTCATCGAGGAAATGCAAGAGTGTGCAAAGCAGTAATCAAAGCAAAGGGTGGCTATTTTGAAGAAACTAGAATATAAAACATGTTCACGTTTTTTGTTAAGTACATAACTCCACATGTGTTTATTCATAGTTTTGATGCCTTCAGTGAGAATCTACCAATGTAAATGGTCATGAAAATAAAGAAAACACATTGAATGAGGTGTGTCAAACTTTTGGCCTGTACTGTATATATTGTAAAGAAGATCAGGAGACATGCATAAAGGTTTAGGGTTTTAGCCCCATATACGGTAACATAAACTTCGTCAATTGTTTTTACAAAACTCAAAAGACACTGAGGGTAGTTGACGGACAGTTTATAGGGTAGGACTGGAAATTATAGCGTGGAATGCTGGGAGATTAGTGGTGGTGTTTGGGAGCATGACATCATTAACTGGAAGCTGAGGAAGAAAGGGACTCAAAGTTATGTATCTCTTAGAGTCTCATCCGGGCGGTCTTTATAGGCGGTGGTGTCTCAGGTCTTTCTGGAACAAAGAGAGAGTTAGTCTACATTAGTCCCCGAAAGGACTTGCATTGTAATTCTCATGCCTACGTGTGAGACAATATTTATATAGATTAAATATACAAATTATGTTCCCATATTTAGTGTTTTCCTACATTTAATATTTGTATGTTATCCTTACATAAACAACTCTAAACAAATGGAAGCATTTTAGGGTGCTTTCCACTTGCTAAAGTTCCTTACGATTTTCTGACATAAATCATATATTTGCTTGTCTCTGTCACTATACTACAATGGTTCCACCACCATATCCCTCAAAACAATAGCGAGGAATCCGTGCTCCTGGGAAGTTTGGGTAGCTTATCTTCAGCTCTTCACTTCTTATTGCACTGAATT
>NW_024383451.1:2500-10062 GCF_016835505.1 Polypterus senegalus
TTCAGTGACAATAAAATGCTAAAATACCTAAAATGTCCCTAAAATACATACTTTAACTATTAAAATTTCTACAAAAATATTTATCCATAATACATATGGCATAAAAGAAAATAAAATGCTTCTCATTATTACTACTGTTTAGTTCTCTCTGTAATGTATCTATGTATCCACATAAAATATATATATCTATACTAATAAAAGGCAAAGCCCTCACTGACTCACTAACTCACTCACTGACTCATCATTAATTCTCCAACTTCCCGTGTAGGTAGAAGGCTGAAATTTGGCAGGCTCATTCCTTACAGCTTACTTACAAAAGTTGGGCAGGTTTCAATTTGAAATTCTATGCGTAATGGTCATAACTGGAATGTATTTTCGTCCATATACTGCAATAGACTGCAGCTCGCTAGCCGTGGGAGGCAGAGTTTCGTATTAAAACATTTAACCAATCACATTTCAGCCATCATTTGTTGCCAGGTAGAGAGGCTTTCATAATTCGTTGTGCCCATAACCTGCTGCTTCAACCAATCAGATTTTGAGTTGGTGTCAGTAGGGCCCTCTACCAAGTGTACAGCAACATCACCGTATCCAGACCCATTGATTGGATAGAAACCGATATGAGGAACTCTACGAGGCCACTGAACGCACTGCAAATGCTCTAAGCAAAAGATCGTCGCGCGCACTACGGCCAACTCCATGGCAGGATTCTGGACAATATTATTTGCCAGACACAGACTAGATTTCAAGACCACGAAAACCTGATGTTTGTCATGCTCCTTGAGCCCCAGAAATTTCGGGAATACAAGAAAAATTTCACGCATGCAGCCTTCTCCAGTTTAACACAAGAGCCATGGAGAGCTTTTTGATCTGTCTCGGGTAAAAACAGAACTGACTGTAATGTACAGGTATGTCATGGATGATTTTGTAGGAAAATCTCCCACTGATCTCCTTGACTTCCTTCATCAGAAAAATCTGAATAAGAGCATGGGGCAGCTGTTCACATTGGTATATTTGGCGGTGAGCATTCCCGTGTACACTGCTTCTGTCGAGCGGACATTTTCAGCCCTAAAGCTAATTCAATCTTATGCCAGAAATATCATAGGGTGGGTTCGCCTTTCAGCATTAGCTTCGATGGCGATAGAAAGGGACATTTTGAGGGAACTGAAGCACATGGATAATCCATACAACAGAGTAATTGAACTGTTTTTGAGGAAAGAGAGGAGGGTGGATTTTGTTTACAAATAATCAGAATTTTTGGTAAATAAAATGTGATTTTCCTAAATAATATTGAAAGTTTATGAGTTATTATTCATATTTTTTATGTGTGTCGCAGCTGTGGCTGCAGGAGTTTTCATATACAGTATATATATATATATATATATATACTAATAAAAGGCAAAGTCCTCACTGACTGACTGACTCATCACTAATTCTCCAACTTCCCGTAGGTAGAAGGCTGAAATTTGGCAGGCTCATTCCTTACAGCTTCCTTACAAAAGTTGGGCAGGTTTCATTTCGAAATTCTATGCATAATGGTCATAACTAGAAGCTATTTTCTCCATTTACTGTAATGGAGTTGAGCTCGAAAGCCGTGGGGGCGGAGTTTGTGTGACATCATCACGCCTCTCACGTAATCACGCATTACGTAGAAAACCAGGAAGAGCTACAAAAAGCGCTGAAGAAAACAGGAATTATATAATTAAGAAGGCAGCTAAACAATTAGAAGCGAGGAGTGACATATAAAACCATATTCAGTGGCTCACGTGAACTGACGAGTGCGCAGACAAAAGCAACAGTTCCAAAGAGTGCTGAACAAAACCGAATTACACTGCTACGCCAAATAGACAAACTGCACGCGGGGTAATAGTAGAGGCTTCGCCTCTAGCGCTGACTTCCGAGGTTCGATTCCCGAGAGGGGATGCACTAAGTATGTACGCGCGCTTCTCGATTCATTTTAGCCTCGCATCCCCTTGGTTTGAGACGTATGAAAAATATGCGGTTAACGCAGAAAGACAGATCACCAATTGAAGCTTTATGAATAATGGATACTTTATTCGCGATCAATGATTGTTTTGGTAAAGCCATACTCAGTGTATTCATTAGATGAATGGTAAAAAAGTAAGAGCGAGGGGAGGGTAACTTATTGAGGCACACAGGCAAAACCACAATAGCACGCAGGCTCGATGTACTGTAGTGCGCCAACTCGATCTGAATTGCGATCACATTGAAAAAATATTTCTTTTCAAGTTCTATTTAGTCCATATGTGTCAAACTCAAGGCCCACAGGCCACATCCGGGCCGGCGTGTAATTATATCCAGCCCACGAGATCATTTTATATACTGTATTATTGTTATTAATGGCCCGGGGATATGAAGCGCTGGTAACACAATAAACTACAGATCCCATAATGCAGCGCTTCAGCTGCCTTGCCAACACTTACCGTTAATCAAGTCTAGCTTATGATGCTGCAAGTTATTGCGGCTAGCCCACACGATGCCAAGAGAAAAGGTGATTCTGAACATAGAGCCTTTAAAAACCGATGGGAGGCTGAGTATATGTTTACTGACATTGCCGGTAAACCCGTGTGTCTCATTTGTGGAGCTAATGTGGCTGTAATTACAGAATTTAATCTAAGACGGCACTATGAGACAAAACATCAAGATAACCTGAAAGACCTGAATGCAATGCACAAGATACAGAAAGCAGAAGAGTTAAAGAAGAATCTGACACTTCAGC
The DNA here is from genome assembly GCF_016835505.1 of Polypterus senegalus. Taxonomy (NCBI): domain Eukaryota; kingdom Metazoa; phylum Chordata; class Cladistia; order Polypteriformes; family Polypteridae; genus Polypterus; species Polypterus senegalus. Next base: position 5,238 of record NW_024383451.1, read on the forward strand.
AAAGTGATTTCAAGTGAAGCTACTTTTATGGGAGACACAAATGCACCAGTGCAACTTGCCCCACTTTCCCTGTTGCCAAGTAATGTTGAACCAAATCGGCACAACGGTGTTCCCAAATACGCACTTTGCTGATAAACTGAGCGCACTGCGCACTGAGTTCGCACACGGCGCTTTGGTGACTTTGAAGAACAAAAAGAATTTTGAGTTGTTTCGCAACCCATTTGCCGTCGATGTGGAAACTGCACCTGTGCAGATTCAGATGGAGGTGATTGAGCTGCAGTGTAATGGCACACTGAAGGCAAAGTACGATACTGCACGGCCCGCACAGTTTATTCACTCCATTCCCGCAGAAATGCTCCAGCTCCACCTACATGCGGCTGAACCTTGTGCATGTTTGGTAGCACATATCTGTGTGAGAAGCTCTTCTCAGTGATGAAGACTAACAAAACAGCACACAGGAGTCGCCTCACTGATGAGCACCTGCAGTCCATCCTGAGAATCTCCACAACACAGAACCTCACACCAAACATAAACGAACTTGTTGCCAAAAAAGATGCCAGGTCCAAATCTGATAAAATGACATAAGAGCAAAGACAACTGAATGATTTGATTTGTTATTGCTGAAAAGAACACATTTTATTTATATTTCCAGGTTTTGTTATGCACCATGTTCATATTTGAATTTGTATAATTTTGACAGGATATATTTTTATGGAGAGCAAAATCTTTTGGGATATTTAAAATTTAAGTTTATTTTTTATATAAAATTACATAAAAGTAAAGAAATTTGAATGTTTGTTCTTTTAACGTTTACTTTATTTTTAATTTGTATAATTTAGACAGGATATATTTTATGGAGAGCAAAATATTATAAGTTATTTAAGGTTTGAGTTGATTTATTCCGAATAATATTCTGTCGACTAAATAAAAATTCCTTCTATTTAAAATTTAAATAGAACTTGAACAGATATGATAGTTCATAATATCCACGCAGACTTGCACGTAAGAGCGGGAGTCATCCGTTTTAACAAGCAGCATATTGCACTGATACGAAATAGCCTGCCCATTTAATTATTTAGGAATGGATACATAAATTAAGATTTTGTACAAATGTTTTTCATTTGTCTTCCTCGATGAATTCTGGCACCTTTTTTTTTGTTTCCCCGATGCAACCCAAGCACCACCAGAGTGGGGCAGCAGCCCCCCAGCCCAAGACCCCCCTAGTGAACCCACCCCCAGGGATCCTCCAGATACTCTAAGCTCAGACTCTCCACCACATTAACCACAGCATCCCGCAGGACATATCAATGACCCTCCATCATCGCTATGTGATGGAACCGATCAAAGGAGCCCAGAGAGATTGATTTGAAGTGGAGGCAGAGGCTGTCTCAAGTGTAATATGATCCAATAAAAGATTTCTATACTGGTTAATGCAAAGATTATCTTTATTTTTCCAGTTTATGAGGATAGTTTTCTTAGCGATGCATATGGCAGTGAGAACCACGTGAACCAAATTTGTTTCAATCGGGACATCCTCTAGGTTCCCCAGCAAGCAAAATGAAGAGGAAGTTGGGATATCACATTTCAGACACTTTGACAAGTCTTCACATACTCTATACCAGAATCCTGAACAGGTGGACATGACCACAGTGCGTGGATATAACTGTCAGGAATGTTGTCTGTGCAGTGTGTGCAGGTGTCAGATGGCACAAATCCCATCCTGAACATCCGATGACCTGTATAGTGTACTCTGTGTAGAATTTTGTATTGAATTAGTTGTAAATTGGGGTTTCTGATCGTTTTAAAAGTTTTTAAACAAGTTTGGGACCAGAAAGTCTGATCAAAGCTAACTAATAGATCCTCCTCCCATTTGCCTATAGGAATTGCTATTGTATCATCTATTTTGGTCAATGTTTTATATACTTTAGACAGTAATTTGGGGTGTTTGAGATTACAGAAGTCTAATACCCTTGATGGTGTTTGTAATTCTACTTTAAGCTTAAATTTTTCTTTAACTACTGATTTAATTTGGAGATATTCTAAAATCTATTCTTGTCTATCCCAAATTGGGAGACTATTCTGTTAAATGGAATGAAATCCAATCCTTCAACTATGTGTTCCATGTATAGAATTCCTTTACTTTTCCAGTATGGGAGGTTCATCATTTTATTGTTTTGCAATATGTCAGGATTATTCCAGATGGGTGTGTCTGCATGGAATTAGTGAAGACTGTCATTTTTAGATATTCCCACCATGCTGTCAGTGAGGTACTGATATTAATACTTTTAAAGCTTTCATGCTTTCTTATTTTTGAGCTAATAAACGGTAGGTCCGAAAGCTCTATAGTATTGCAAAGTGTCTGTTCTACATCTAACCAGGACTCATCCAGCGGGTTATGTTGCAACCATCTTGGTATATATTGGAGCCTGTTGGTTAAGAAATAATGATAGAAGTTGGGTAGATCCAGCCCTCCTCTATCTTTGGTCTTCTGTAGTGTTTTTAAGCTAATTCGTGGAGGTTTATCCTTCCAAAGGAATTTAGTGATGGAGGAGTCCAGGGATCTAAACCAATCAGATGATGGCTTGTTTGGGATCATAGAAAATAAGTAATTGATTCTTGGTAAAACCATCATTTTAATTGTGGCAACCCTCCCCATAAGTGATATCGGTAAGGATTTCCATCTAGCAAGATCATCTTCCACTTTCTTTAATAGTGGGATGTAGTTTAGTTTAGTTAGATCTGCCAGCCTGGGAGAGACATGAATGCCCAGGTATGTAATATTCCCTGATTCCAATTGTGTATTAAGGGAATTGACAAAAGAGAAATTAATTGGAAGAACTGTGGATTTTAACCAGTTTATTGAATAATCTGAAACTCTTGAAAAGGAGTTTATTAGTTCAATTGCCTGGGAGAGAGAGGATTGAGAATTCTGAAGATAAAGTAACACGTCATCTGCATAAAGACTGATTTTATGTTCTATGTTCTTACACTTTATGCCTTTAATAACTGTAGTTTGCCTGATTGCTGCTGCTAGTGGTTCAATAAAGATAGCAAATAGCGAGGGGAGAGCGGGCATCCCTGCCTGGTCCCCCTCTGAAGACAGAAGCTATCTGATGTTTGGTCATTTGTCCTGACGCATGCTGTTGGTGAACTGTATAATATTTTTAACCAGTTTATGAAGAAGTTTCCAAAACCAAATTTATGTAAAGTTGCAAATAAGAACTTCCAGTTAACTCTATCAAAAGCCTTTTCTGCATCGAGAGATAATATACTGGTTTCCATGTTTCTGCTATAAGAAAAGTCTATTAAGTTGAGTAATCTACGTGAATTTGTGGATGAATGTCTCCCCTTAATGAAACCAGTTTGGTCTGGATGTATTATGAAAGGGGTTACCTTCTCTAATCTTTTTGCAAGGGCTTTACAAATTATTTTCAGGTCAACATTAATAAGAGAAATTGGGGATAGCTGGTAGGAAATATAGGATCTTTGCCTGGTTTTAACAGGAGACTAATGTTGGCTGAATTCATGTTTGGCTGTAGTCTACCATTTTCTTCTATTTCACTCATCATTCTGAAGAATGTTGGAGCCAGAATGATCCAGAATTCTTTGTAGAACTCTGCTGGAAACCCATCTGGACCTGGAGCCTTCCTATTAGGCATGGAGTTAAGAGCTTCCTGAAGCTCATCTGATGTTAATGGCGAGTCCAGGACTGTAGCTTGGCTATCTGATAATTTAGGAAGTATTATCCTGTCTAGAAACTCATTGATCTCATTATCTGATGGGTTAATCTGTGGTGAGTACAAGGTTTTGTAAAAATCTCTGAAAGTGTTGTTTATTCTTTCAGGGTCATATACTATATTCCCAGTTGAGTCTTTAACAGCAGATATGGCAGTTTTCTCTTTGTTTATTTTTAACTGGTTGGCTAAAAACTTGCCTGATATATTGCCGTGTTCAAAGTTTTCAAAATTGTGTTTTTTTGTCAATAATTCCTTTAAGTTCTAGTTTACTTTTACGCAATTTGTTTTGTAATTCTTCTTCTGGGGATGCCTCTAGAGACTTAATGATTTCTTCTAATTCCTGAATACGTTTGTTTTCTATTTTTTCTTATGTGATGAGAAGGAAATTATTTTACCTCTCATCACTGCTTTCCCTGCCTCCCAGAGAACAGATGCTGATGTTCCAGGAAGGTCATTGTGTTCTAAATATAAAGCCCACTCTTTTTTATAATATTCCACAAAACCTTCATCTTTAAGCAGTGACGTATTAAACCTCCAGTTTTACTTGATGGGATTGTTTTCTTATTTAACAGAGTTAAAGAAACTGGAGCATGATCGCTGACAACTATAGGGTGTATCTCAGTGTCTGAAATGTCAGCCAATAATCATTACATTTCCGGCGCCGCATCCGAGTGGCAGCCTTTCCAGCAGCTCCGTATACGACTTTATCTTTTTATCTCTATTTTTCTCTATCTCACTGATCACTTCTACCACTTTCTTTTATGTGGAATTGCTCCCTGACACTTTTACACATTTTACTATTTTACTATTTGACATGGATTGTTACACTCCGAGAATCGCCTATTCAAGTAGTCAGCTTAAAGCACTGAGAAGAAATGCTTATGCCGGTGTGGTTCCTTATTTACCTGACGAGGTAAGAAGACGATATCGGGAGCCGGCGCAAAGATAAAAAATAAGATTAAATCGAGAAAATGGCGTTATAAACCGTCGGTGCCTTCTGTGATCCTGGGAAATGTAAACTCACTACAAAATAAGATCAAGAACTGGCTGTGCTGGTGAAAAATGTCAGAACCTACAGAGAATGCAGC
>NW_024383452.1:0-14354 GCF_016835505.1 Polypterus senegalus
AAAATAGAAAAAAGTATAAAAAGTAAAATTGCAAGAAAACATTATGTTTTTAAATTACTCATTTTATTAATTTCAAAATAACGGTTATTATTACTATTTTTTCGCTCCCCTTAAACCCTTGTCCACGTCTTTGAATTGAATATTGTGAGTAGGGGGACTGAACGCACCCTAAGTAATACGGTCCTCAAAACCCCTTTAAAAACCTGATAGACTACCTTCACTTGCTCCCTTACTTGCTGGGCACTTGTGCTTGTCATGTGATATGCTTCCTGGGGCCGCAGTAATTAAAAGCTCTGAACCCACCTCGGTTTTTTTTTTTTGCCTCTCTCCTCTCTGACATTCTCTGCCCTGTTGGTTCCCACCCTGATGCACACCCTTGAAGAGGAAGATATGCTTATTTTAATTGGTGGACGGAACTGTCATCTCTGTCTTGACAAGGAGCATGTTAAACTTTTGAAAGAGAATATGTTTGTTTGCAGGTTTGAATAAAGTTCCTGTCTTAAACCCCCGTTTTTCCTAAATCGGGACCCATATAATAATATATATACTGATGTTTTTGGGTTTTTTTATGGTGTATTTATGGAAGTGGTATAGCACTTGATCAATTTCAGTTGTTTTAAATGTACTCTATAAATAAAATTGACTTGATCTGACTAGACAATAGAATGTGGGAGTTTCTGCTGTTACCACGCCACCTATAGCTGTGATAGAACAGCCTCAAATTCTGTCCCAAAGGAATGTTACTGAGGAACCCAAGAAGATGGAGGCTTTGTAAATCAATATACATTTAAAATAAAGAGTTACAACTGTGGTCATAGGCAGGAAAAAACAATTGGGACTTCAGAATTTAGAAGGGAAATGACAACCAATAAACAATTTTAAGTGGCATCAATAGCTGGTGGGTACTCGGTTGTATATTATATACTGACATAAGGAATTAAAGGGGTCCCAACCCCAGTCCGGGAGGGCTGCAGGGTCAGGTATTCTAACCTTCTTAATTAGTGACCTGTTTTTGCTCCTAATTCCTTTTGAATTAATCGTAATTGACTTGTTTTTAAAGATTTACCCTGAATTTCTTTATCGCCTCCTCTGAATTGCCATTTATTTCCTTAAATGCCCCAAACAGAAAGAATCATGAAGTGAGTGAGGGCAACAGGAGACCACAAAGCCAGAGCCTCAAACTCCAACCAAGTTTACTTCCCAACCAGTTGCTTAATTAGGTTCTGGTTCTTGTTGTTAATTAAACTTGTTTTTTAATTTCATGGTTTTGCTGCTCTCATTGTGCAATAGCAGACTTTTCCCAAAAACTGTTGATTTTTCTTTTATAACATTAAAATGTTTGGGACCTAAGCAGATCAACGTCCTTCACCTTTCGGGCATTTCAGATATTTTATAATCAACAATGTTGGTCATGTTTTGGCCTCATTTTGTATCTCATTATTATTTGGCTTTCAAATTTAAAAGAAAAAAGAAACAATTAAGGGTCTGTGTCTCAAGAGAAAATCCACTTAAATAATTAAAAGAAGAATAGAGAAAAACCAGGTCACAAATAAGAAAAGGGGCTATAATGAAAACCTGTACCCAGGGGCCCTTCCAGGACAGGAGTTACACCCCTGAATTTCAACCGGGAATGAACTAAATGCTAGAAAGTTTGAAGGGCACTGCCCAGTTATTAATGATTTAATTTATGATACCCCATGGGATGAGATGTTCTCAGAAATTTTGCAAATAGGGCCAGAGGTGGTAGAGTAGCCAAAAATTGTACCAAGTAAGAGTAGTGTTACCAAAATAATATTACTCAAGTAGAAGTAAAAAGTAGTCATCCAAAAATTACCAAGTATGAGTAAAAAGATTTGGTGAAAACACTACCTAAGACTGTTTGATCATAATAAATGATTTTTTTTTAGAAGTGTTTAATAAGACAGACAAAAATATAAAATATTTGTAATGTGCAAATTCTACTTTTTCCCAAATAATAAAATTAAAAAAATGAGTAAAAATAAATAACATCTTTACAAAACAAAGATGCACAAATATTAATAATAATAATAAGTTCCAAATATCAGTTTTTCACAAGAAAGCTTTTGAAACCAATACCTACAGTAGGTAACGTGTATGTTTGAACAGTGCAAACTACTTACAGTGACAAGATATACTGTGCTGTATATTCACTTTGTGGTGTAGCGAGTCCGTGGCTTCAAAAAAAATAAATAAAAGGCCAGTTTCATAAAGTCGATCCTACATGGGCAATTGGCATGGGAGTTAATGAGGTAGTTAGAGCGAATCGTTGTCAATTGCTTCATTGGCTTCCTGCGGTGTGTGTGATTAAGGCCCACGGAGACAGGAGTGTACAGCACAAAAAAAAAAAAAAAAAAAGAAGGGGGAATCAAAAAAAAGAGCTAAGATGGATGTCGGCTGCTCAATCTCCACCAGCTACGCGAGCAATGGGTGAGCCAGGAGAATGAGGTTGAGATCAGGAGTTAGTCTGCATTTTAACCTCGGATTTTTAACAGATTTATTTATTGATTTTTTTATACTTACTTTTCACAGTGATTTTTATAGATTTATATATGTATTGTTTTTAGAACACAGCACCATTGACACTTTTTTTGATTTTACTTTTGTTTTGACTGTTTTTTAATAAAAGCACTTGAGCACTTTTTCCACCATCCTCTGGCTGTGGGTTCAGCAGACTCCCATGTGGGAAGAGGGAGTCTGTAGGGGACCGGCATCGTCACACACTTGCCCTCCAAATAGCACAGTTGATAGACAATAACATTAGAACAAGGCAGCTTGTGCACATACAAGAAGTCTCACTTTACCATGATTGTCTGTGCATGTTTGGTTAACACGTGCTTGTTCTTCACTCAGTGAAGTGATGGCTAAGCTTCTCAAGGTTCTTGTAGTGAAGCTGTGACCGTTTAGCAGTGAACAGGAGCCCTGAATGATTAAAAGTCTTTCACAGGCTGCAGATGCAGGAAGTTTGTGTGTGGTCATGTGACTGCATGGCTATGTCTGATTGGTGAAACGGGGTCATGTGATTATTGTTGCTATGTCTGATTGGTGAAACAGTCATGCAGTTGATCCACTGGCGACTTCTCTCTTGCAAAAATATAGTTTAATGTATAAATGGAAAAAAGGAACGAGTTGAGTGTTGCCCAATGTAGCAGAGTAAGAGAAGCGTTTCTTCTTCAAAATGCATTCAAGTAAAAGTAAAAAGTATGGTGCAGTAAAACTACAATTAGAAGTACAATTTTTTTAAAAGGTTACTCAAGTAAATGTAACGGAGTAAATGCAACTCGTTACTACCCACCTCTGATGTGCGCAATTGCTTTTATAGTTGTGAAACTAAACTTACGATTTTTTTTATAATTTTTTGGAAAATTACATAATGTATTGTTAGTTTCTACATTATACTTGATGCTGCCCAGATAGGTTCCAACTCTCACAACAATGTAATAGATTGTTGATTTGACGCTTAATGGATGGACAACATTATTTAAAAAAAATCTGAAATATTGCAACCATTTTTTTTGTTGCAATATACTAATATACTCTGATGTCATTGAGCATCCATCCATCCATCCATCCATTTTCTAACCCGCTGAATCCGAATACAGGGTCACGGGGGCCTGCTGGAGCCAATCCCAGCCAACACAGGGCACAAGGCAGGAACCAATCCTGGGCAGTGTGCCAACCCACCGCAGTCATTGAGCATCTTTATTTACTATTAATCAAATGTACACATTTTTTTTTCTTTTAAAGATAACCCTGTCCTGTACTGCAATGGATCATCTAATAGAAACTAACAATTGTTTTAAATCATTTTCCATCATCTTTATCACATTACCTGTCGCTCCATGGGGACTGTGCCCCCAATTTGATGTTCCACCCACACCAATCCCTTCCCTTGGTTAAGATTCTGTAACTCGGAAACTTCTTTATTCCAGCTTAGAAATAATGCAAAATTACAGCACTTTTTAAAGTACTAGGGTGTTGTACCGTGTTAGCCATTACGAATGTAGAGAAAACCAAGCAAAATGACCCCTTTTATTGGCTAACTAAAAAGATTACAATATGCAAGCTTTCAAGGAAACTCAGGCCCCTTCTTCAGGAAATATGTAATCTTGATTACTTCTAGCCTGAAGAAGGGGCCCGAGTTGCCATGAAAGCTTGCATATTGTAATCTTTTTTATTTAGCCAATAAAAGGGGTCATTTTACTTGTCTTTTCTCAGCACTTTTTAAACTATGAGATATTTTTATTGTATATATTTGAAAATATAATTGGTTTTGTTTGTAAACATTGCAAAGTGTGTTGTATTCTAGAAATATGCTTAATAAGAATAAGTTGTTTTGTTTGAATTATTAAATCTCAGCAAGTGTATTATTTCTTCAAATATAATATTCTTGTAAAACAGAACAATCAATTTTATGTGAAAAATATTGAGTAAAGTGAAAAGAAACTGTCAGGTACTTACGAGACCAAACAAGAAGAATCTGTAAAAAGGAGACAAAAAAAAGGTTAAAATTCATACTGCAGAATATTTCCATCATAAACTTTTCCTTTGTACTTGCAGAACATGAAGATAAACAAGAGAGCAATATATAGTAACTAACTGCATTATATAATTTACCATGAATTTGATAGAATTCAAAGATATTTTCTTTGGCTAAAAAGAAAAGTAACATTTTGAAACAATGGCTTACGTTGTGGTAGAGCTTTAATTATTAATCCAAAACTAAACTAGTTTTCTAAACACTCAGTTCAAAGTCAACAATCACTGGGACCTGAGCATAAATAAAAAGGCACTTTAGTAAAGTACCGTACTTCAAGTAGGAGTACCAGTATTAGTATAGTACTTCAAGTGATAAGACACTGGTTCTAGTTTATACCACAAAATAAAAACTGTAACTGGTGAAACACAATTTGTTTAATTCTTGCACACAGCTAACCTTCTCTGTAGGTGCTCTGAGGCTAGAACACGTCATCCCACAGTCAGTCTCTCTTTTATCAAAACTTTCTCCTACTGTAAATCACAGCAGTGGCATAGACAGGACAAGAACAAATTATAAGCACAGCAGCTACGCAAACTATAAGCATTTATTACTGGCTGGCATGGGTTTCAGTTTTGCCAAGGCCATCAAACGTTCACTCCTTCATTAAGAATAAATCAGTCCTAAGATGCATGGAAGATCACTAAGCAAAAATAAATAAATAGAATGTAGGTCTTAACAAAATGGAAGCAAGGATGGTTTAGTGCTAGTGCTGCTTCCTCACAGTAAGGAGACCAGGGTTCACATCCTGCAGATTTGGTGACACTAAAATGACGCCAGTGTGTATGTGAGTGCTTGTATTCACCTTGCGACGAGCTGATGCCCATCCAGGGATTGTTTCTGCCTTGTGCCCAATGCTAGCTGGAATGGACACATCCCTGGAATGATGGATTTAATCATTAAACATCCTTTTCAGAGATTTTGCTGTAAGGTCATTGGAATTTAAAGGTGTTCCAGGCAATTCACAACACAGTGAAGCTGAACCTGTTTTCACCGTGATAATATCTAGCACTGCCACCTGGTGGATTCCTCCAGATTTATGTAATGTACGCAAGTATAAACAATAAAATGCTTGCATAGCAGGAGCGTCCACTGGAGAATGTGTCACGCTATGCGAAGTATAAACCCGGCCTTAACAGTATTGATCTGAACCAACTTGATTAAATCCTGGATTTCAAAAGGTTTAAGCCTATTTCAGCATATTGACTGTGAGGTAAATATGAACCCTTTATGGTGTACTGGTCCATCACAGGTGATGAATGCTATGATAATAGCTTTAAACAGTCACATTGATAGTGAAATATACCTGTTTTACATACACAGTAACTCCCATAATCATACATATACTGTATATTCAAACACTCACATACAGCATTTGTTTTTTTCTTTTTGTTTTTTTAACACGTACGGTATTTCTAACCCAAAATATTCAAATCTGACCTCTATATTCAGATGACAACTGTATTGCCCCCAACCACTGAATTATCACTGAAGACATTTTCACCACTGAAGTGGTTTCAGGACAATCTGACTGTTATTAGGCTTTTTTACATTTTGGTTTTCTGTGAGGGCTACTTTACATTTAATTTTAAATTGTAGTTCATATTATTTATGTATCTTTTGGACTGTACTAATTGTTGAGACTTCTTTAATCAAAATATATTTTTCCAACTCCTTCACTTTTCTAACTTTACTTTAGTATCGCAGGTACATACAAACAAATTTTATTTCATGCATCATTTTCCATAGTGAGTGTTATTTCAGAATGCTTTATTGGTATAGCTATCCATTCATTCATAGTGTCTGCAGGTTTTCATTCTAATCATCTTTTTAATCAGTGAGCCATTTTTGCTTCCAATCAACTTGTTTTGCCTTTGTTTTAATTGACGTGACTCAGACCTCTTAGTTCTTTCATTTTTCCCTAATGAGCAGCCAAACAATAATGAGACACAAAACAAGCCGCCACATGACCAGCTAACCTGAAAATAAAGAAAGGTGAAGGTCTCAGTCATGTTAGACTGCTCAGGTCACCAAAACATCTTGATGGTGGTCTTAGAAAAAACAGAAAATCAACAGTCTGCTATGGCAGAATGAGAACAACAACAATTCATGATATTCAATAACAGCTTTAATTAACAGCAAGAACTGGCTTCTCATTCAGAAACTGGTTGGAGTTAAATTGGCTGGAGTTTGATGCTCCAGTTTAGCTGGTCATCTGTCAGCTCGTTTCACGTCTCATTTCTGTTTAGCTGCCATTTCATGAAGAAACAAATCAATTCAGAGGACTGAATTCTTAAACACAGGGCCATTAAAATGAAGGGAAAAGGAGTTAATTAGCATTAAAACCTGTTAGATGATTAGGAAAAGAGTTATAATGAAAACCTGCAGCCACTGTGGCCCTCCAGGACCGGAGTTCGACATTCCAGCTATAGAAGATGTCAGATTTTGGGATTAATAAAGTACTATCTATCTATCTATCTATCTATCTAAAAGCACTTAAGTTCAGCAAAACAGTCTGCAAACTTTCTGTACAATTGATAGACAGATACACTGTATGGCCAAAAGTATGTCGACACACTTCCATTGTTAATAGGTGCATAAATTCAAGCAGTCAGCTGTACAATCTCTATTGACAGATACTGGTAGTAGAACATGTCATACTGATGGGTTCAGTGACTTTAAACGTGGCACTGTCATCAGATGCCATCTCTACCACAAGTCACTACATTAACTTTATCTTCTCTGATACATTGCCCTAGTCAACTGTAAATGTGATTATAGTGAATTTCAAGCATCAAGAAACAACAACAGCTCAGCCACAAAGTGGTAAGCCACGCAAACACAGAGCAGGGCCACAGAGTCCTAAAACCTATAGTATAGCTCTTAAAAATCTCCTAACCTCTGTTGCATCACTCACAACAGAGTTCGAAACTATACAGCACTGGTCAATAAAACTGTACTGATGCTTTGAACATGTTATGAAGACCCAAATAAGTGTTTGCTAAGATCTTGTTATACAGTAGTAAATAAGTAATAGATTCATTTATGGAGCACCTAAACTAAAGTATTACCAATGTATCTTTTCAAATGTTTAGATCTTAACAGCATTGGTAACAAATGTCAGACCTTAAAACAACAATGCCTGAAGCAACGGTATTTTGACACAAAAAGAACATCATGCACATTATTTATAATGTCTACTGCACACAGGAAGTATTATAAACGATTCTGGCTATCTTCAAAGAAAATGGTTTTTGAGTCTGTACATGGAAGACTAACCAAATGAATGTTTGTACATAAAACAGGATTCCTTCCAAGTTCTGATGAAACTCTGCTCTACACCTCATTGGAATTTTTTCTCTACTTTAAAATAACACGAACTTAGAAAGAACAGGCAAAAGAGAGATCTAAAGAGAGAATTTAAATACAAAGTTGCTACTAATAAAAGAAAAGCAATATCTTGTTAAGGGTATCGGTGCTAGAAGAGAAAGCAACAAGAATGGAATGGGTTATAGACATTCATAGCAGAGAGTAGCATTAGCAATCAGTTTCTTAACTGTATTAAAAAAGTAATTTTAACAGGAATAACATAATATTAGGAAACATTCATTATATATATATATACATATATATATATATAAATATATATATAAATATATATATATATATATATATATACAGTGGTGTGAAAAACTATTTGCCCCCTTCCTGATTTGTTATTCTTTTGCATGATTGTCACACAAAATGTTTCTAATCATCAAACACATTTAACCATTAGTCAAATATAACACAAGTAAACACAAAATGCAGTTTTTAAATGATGGTTTTATTATTTAGGAAAAAAAATCCAAACCTACATGGCCCTGTGTGAAAAAGTAATTGCCCCCTGAACCTAATAACTGGTTGGGCCACCCTTAACAGCAATAACTGCAATCAAGCGTTTGCGATAACTTGCAATGAGTCTTTTACAGCGCTCTGGAGGAATTTTGGCCCACTCATCTTTGCAGAATTGTTGTAATTCAGCTTTATTTGAGGGTTTTCTAGCATGAACCGCCTTTTTAAGGTCATGCCATAGCATCTCAATTGGATTCAGGTCAGGACTTTGACTAGGCCACTCCAAAGTCTTCATTTTGTTTTTCTTCAGCCATTCAGAGGTGGATTTGCTGGTGTGTTTTGGGTCATTGTCCTGTTGCAGCACCAAGATCGCTTCAGCTTGAGTTGATGAACAGATGGCCGGACATTCTCCTTCAGGATTTTTTGGTAGACAGTAGAATTCATGGTTCTATCTATCACAGCAAGCCTTCCAGGTCCTGAAGCAGCAAAACAACCACAGACCATCACACTACCACCACCATATTTTACTGTTGGTATGATGTTCTTTTTCTGAAATGCTGTGTTCCTTTTACGCCAGATGTAACGGGACATTTGCCTTCCAAAAGTTAAACTTTTGTCTCATCAGTCCACAAGGTATTTTCCCAAAAGTCTTGGCAATCATTGAGATGTTTCTTAGCAAAATTGAGACGAGCCCTAATGTTCTTTTTGCTTAACAGTGGTTTGCGTCTTGGAAATCTGCAATGCAGGCCGTTTTTGCCCAGTCTCTTTCTTATGGTGGAGTCATAAATACTGACCTTAATTGAGGCAAGTGAGGCCTGCAGTTCTTTAGACGTTGTCCTGGGGTCTTTTGTGACCTCTCGGATGAGTCGTCTCTGCGCTCTTGGGGTAATTTTTGGTCGGCCGGCCACTCCTGGGAAGGTTCACCACTGTTCCATGTTTTTGCCATTTGTGGATAATGGCTCTCACTGTGGTTCGCTGGAGTCCCAAAGCTTTAGAAATGGCTTTATAACCTTTACCAGACTGATAGATCTCAATTACTTCTGTTCTCATTTGTTCCTGAATTTCTTTGGATCTTGGCATGATGTCTAGCTTTTGAGGTGCTTTTGGTCTACTTCTCTGTGTCAGGCAGCTCCTATTTAAGTGATTTCTTGACTGAAACAGGTGTGGCAGTAATCAGGCCTGAGGGTGGCTACGGAAATTGAACTCAGGTGTGATACACCACAGTTAGGTTATTTTTTAACAAGGGGGCAATTACATTTTCACACAGGGCCATGTAGGTTTGGATTTTTTCTCCCTAAATAATAAAACCATCATTTAAAAACTGCATTTTGTGTTTACTTGTGTTATATTTGACTAATGGTTAAATGTGTTTGATGATAAGAAACATTTTGTTTAACAAACATGCAAAAGAATAAGAAATCAGGAAGGGGGCAAATAGTTTTTCACACCACTGTATATATAAATATATAATGATATATATAAATATATATATATCTAAATATCTTCTTATATAATATGCTGCCATGGCTGTCCGTTTGTCTGTCCAGGATTTTAAATCACCTGTAGCTCACAAACCGTTTGATGCATTAACTTGAAATTTGGTACACATATACTACGTGATGTCTACTGTTCTCTTTCAGGGTGATGATTTTTATTACTCTTTTTATTTTAATTTAATGTTATTGTAGAATCAACTCTCGGCAGCGGCCAGCAGGGCGGGTGTGGGGCACATGCATATGGGCACCATTCTCATCCATACCACCTTCATTGTCACTTCCCCATGTTTTCATATCTTAAATTATTCTTGAGGCAGAATGAAGACTTAAGGCCAGCTTAAGTAAAAAATTAATGAAAACGTACTAATTAATTGCAACACGAACACTGACTTCATCAGCTTTAACGTGAAAAGATGCTGTCGAAAAAAGAGAAGAAGCGAGCCACTAGGGTGGAGAAAAGAAGAGCTGCACAGGAAGTAGCAAGCGCATCAACCTCTGAGCAAACAAATGTTAAATGTACAGAGAAAGAGGATGAAAACTACGAATGCTCAAGTCAAGTGGATTCACTGTACGTTACTGGTATATATATATATATATATATATATAGATAGATAGAGAGATAGAGAGTACTGTGCAAAAGTTTTAGGCAGGTATGAAAAAATGCTGTAAACAACAAATGCTTTCAAAAATGGAAGTGTTAATCATTTATTTTCATCAATTAACAAAATGCAGTGAATGAACAAAAGAGAAATCTAAATCAAATCAATATTTGGTGTGACCACCCTTTGCCTTCAAAACAGCATCAATTCTTCTAGGTACACTTGCACACAGTTTTGAAGGAACTCGGCTGGTAGGTTGTTCCAAACATCTTGGAGAACTAACCACAGATCTTCTGTGGATGTAGGCTTCCTCACATCCTTCTGTCTCTTCATGTAATCCCAGACACACTTGATGATGTTGAGATCAGGGCTCTGTGGGGGGCACACCATCACTTCCAGGATTTCTTGTTCTTCATTATGCTGAAGATAATTCTGAATGACTTTGGCTGTATGTTTGGGGTCGTTGTCCTGCTGCAGAATAAATTTGGGGCCAATCTTACGCCTCCCTGATGGTATTGCATGATGGATAAGTATCTGCCTGTATTTCTCAGCATTGAGAACACCATTAATCCTGAATAAATCTCCAACTCCATTTGCAGAAATGCAGCCCCAAACGTTCAAGAAACCTCCACCATGCTTCACTGTTGCCTGCAGACACTCATTATTGTACAGCTATCCTGCCCTTTGACGAACAAACTGCCTTCTGCTACAGCCAAATATTTCAAATTTTGACTCATCAGTCCAGAGCACCTGCTGCCATTTTTTGCACCCCAGTTCCTATGTTTTTGTGCATACTTGAGTTGCTTGGCCTGGTTTCAACGTCAGAGATATGGCTTTTTAGCTGCAACTCTTCCATGAAGACTACTTCTGGCCAGACCTCTCCGGACAGTAGATGGGTGTATCTGGGTCCTACTGGTTTCTGCCAGTTCTAAGCTGATGGCACTGCTGGACATCTTCCGATTTTGAAAGCTAATAAACTTGATGTGTCTTTCATCTGCTGCACTAAGTTTCCTTGGCCAACCACTGTGTCTACGATCCTCAACGCGTTGCCCATTTCTTTGTGCTTCTTCAAAAGAGCATGAATAGCACATCTTGAAACCCCAGTCTGCTTTGAAATCTTTGTCTAAAAGAGAGACCTTGCTGATGCAGTATAACTATCTTGTATCTTGTTGCTGTGCTCAATCACACCATGTAGCAGAGTTTGGCGGTTCCTCACCCAGTTTTAAGCCTCCTACACAGCTGCTTCTGTTTCAGTTAATGACTGTGTTTCAACCTACGTGTGACATTGATGATCATTACCACCTGTTTGGTATAACTGGTTGATCATACACCTGACTATAATCCTACAAAATCCCTGACTTTGTGCAAGTGTACCTATAAGAATTGATGCTGGTTTGAAGGCAAACACCAAATATTGATTTGATTTAGATTTTTCTTTTGTTCACTCAATTTGCATTTTGCAAATTGATAAAAATAAACAATCATTAATTATATTTCTGAAAGCATTCTTTGTTTTCAGCATTTTTTCAAACCTGCCTAAAACTTTTGCACAGTACTGTATATATATATATATATATATAATAATAATAATAATAATAATAATAATAATAATGATATATATATACTAGGGGCTTTGCCCTCTACTCACTTCGCAAGTCTACCCCCTCCCCAACCAAACCTCCTTCCTCCTGGGGGCTCGCTTCACGCTCGCCACTGCATGTCTCTGCCCCTTGCATTGTGAAGGCGGGGGCTGGGTTGCAGTCTCGCAGCGCGACAATCATTTAAAAGCATGTAAAGCAGCTGTCCTTTTGTCTCACTTCCTTGTCTCATGGGAATTCAAAGTATCTCACGTCTCAACCCAAGATTTTTAATATAATATATATAAATATATATATATATATATATATGTGTGTGTGTGTGTATGTGTGTATACTGTCCACCCTATGCTAGCTAGGATGGCCCGCAGACCCCGTGACCCTGTTCAGACTAAGTGAGTTTCAAAATGATTGACTTTATAATGACTCGTCCTTCTTAAAGAACTTGCAATGCTCCATCAATATATGCTCTCCATAAAACGAGGTGGACACATAATTGGCAGTACTGCGATAGTCATCTGATTTGCAAGTGATAAGCCCTGACATGCAGCAGAATTTACTGAAATAATCTCATTGACCACCCCCATAAAATTTTAATAATAATGTTACAAAATGCAACATAATTCATTTATACTTTTCTGCTTGGTGTTGAGAAACAAACATGTACCATTCGTACTTATCACGGATATGCAGTTTTGGCGAAGTGGTAGTATGCCTGCCTCACAGTAAGGAGACCAGAGTTCATGTCCCAGGTCATCCATGCATGGAGTTTGCATGTTCTCCCTGTATCAGCGTGGGTTTCATTCAGGTGCTCTGGTTTCCATCCACAGTCCAAAGACATGCAGTTTAGGTGAACTGGCGATGCTAAATTGACCCTGCGTGGTTGGGGTTGTGTGTGTGTGTGGGTATGAGTGTTTTCCCTGAGATGGACTGTCCATGGTTTTCACCCTATGCTAGCTGAGATGAGTTCCAGCAGACCTCCACGACCCTGTTCAGGACATTTTAAATCATTTAAAAGCATGTAAAGCAGCTGTCCTTTTGTCTCACTTCCTTGTCTCATGGGAATTCAAAGTATCTCACGTCTCGACCCAAGATTTTTTAATATAATATATGTATATATATATATATATATATATATATATATATATATGTGTGTGTGTGTGTGTGTGTGTGTGTGTGTTGTGTGTGTGTATACTGTCCACCCTATGCTAGCTAGGATGGGCTCCGGCAGACCCCCGTGACCCTGTTCAGACTAAGTGAGTTTCAAAATGACTGACTGACTTTAAAATGACTTGTCCATCTTAAAGAATTTGCAATGCTCCATCGATATATGGGCTCCATAAAACTAGGTGGGCAAACAATGGGCAGATCTTGTGGTAGTCATCTGATTTGCAGGTGATAAGTCCCGACATGCAGCAGAATTTGTTGAAATAATCTCTTTGACCACAAAGGATTTTAATGTTATAAAATATATCATAATAAATTTATGCTTTTCTGCTTGGTTTTGAGAAACAAACATGTACCATTTGTACTTATGACGGAAATGCAGTTTACCCGGCCAGAACGGTAGTGTAGTGTAAAAGTGTACCTCTCTTTATCTTGTTTGAAAAGTGCTCTAAAATTTAAAATTATATCAACAATAGCATCTTACCTGCGTAAGGATGAAGCAGAAGACTGCAGAAGTATGTCGAATAAACATTTTCCTTGCTGTATGAATGTTTTTCTCCACTTTATTTCTTGTTTCGTCACTTTTGCTTCACATACTCAACCGGGAGACACGCAATGCCCGTGAAACCCGCGGAGCCACACGACTGAACTGACAGTTCCGCGCGCGCAAACACTGCCACGCGCACCCTACCGCGCGCCAAAGCCAACTAACTGCAGGGCGGGGCGTGTCGGATCAGGTCAGCGTCACTCGTCTTCCCGGCTGCTGTACATTACGGACTCGGTAAGTGGAACTTTTGAAATTAGTAAAGATTAACGGGGCGCTCGGTTGAGAACAGCTGCATCACTGCATCCAACTCTAGCGTTTGAGTCTCGAGATTCATTTTATCATTGCACAGCTTTCTTCATCTCCCCGTTTGCGCGTTGGCTTTCTCCGGGTTATTGGGGTTGTTATTTTAAAAACGATGTAAATGAGGCGTCTCTAATTTGCCCCCATATTGCTGTGTGTGAGTCCGCTCAGTGTTGGACAGGAATGCGGGTCCAGTGTGTCTCTGATTTGAGTAAAGCAGTTCCAAAACAGTGGCAAGATAATACTAAGATTTTTTTTTTG
>NW_024383453.1:0-17960 GCF_016835505.1 Polypterus senegalus
GTTGGTAACAAGCCCATTTCCAAAGTTAGCAGCAGTGGAGATTTCACTTGGCATTGGGTCATCACTGAAATTTTCATTTCTGGCATCACATTCTGGAATGTTGTTCAGTACCGTTCATTTTCTTTTGCTAATGATCCTCGAATGGTTGTTTGTCGAGATGTTCTTTAAGCTTATTTCGTGGCCGTGTTCATGATCCTCTCCAGAAAGTCAAACACACAAAGTGATGACATTGAGTATGTTACTAGTTCAGAGCCTCCAGTTCTTTCACTGAGAGATTGTGATTGGTCAAATTTAAAGTCCATCCATCCATCCATCCATCCATCCATCCATCCATCCTCTTCCGCTTATCCGAGGTCGGGTCGCGATGGGTAGCAGCTTAAGCAGAGAAGCCCAGACTTCCCTCTCCCCGGCCACTTCTGCCAGCTCTTCCGGGAGAATCCCAAGGCGTTCCCAGGCCACTGAGAGACATACTCGCCCCAGCATGTCCTGGGTCTTCCCCGGGGTCTCCTCCCGGTTGGACATGCCAGAGAGGCGTCCAGGAGGCATCCTGATCAGATGCCCGAGCCACCTCATCTGACTCCTCTCGATGCGGAGGAGCAGCGGCTCTACTCTGAGCCCCTCCCGGATGACTGAGCTTTTCACCCTATCTTTAAGGGAAAGCCCAGACACCCTGCGGAGGAAACTCATTTCAGCCGCTTGTATTCGCGATCTCGTTCTTTCGGTCACTACCCACAGCTCATGACCATAGGTGAGGGTAGGAGCGTAGATCGACTTGTAAATTAAGAGCTTTGCCTTACAGCTCAGCTTATTTTTCACCACGACAGAACTATACAGAGCCCGCATCACTGTGGACGCTGCACCGATCCTCCTGTCAATCTCACGATCCATTCTTCCCTCACTCGTGAACAAGACCCCGAGATACTTAAACTCCTCTACTTGGGGCAGGATCTCGCTCCCAACACTGAGAGGGCACTCCACCCTTTTCCGGCTGAGGACCATGGTCTCGGATTTGGAGGTGCTGGTTCTCATCCCAGCCGCTTCACACTCAGCTGCGAACCGCTCCAGAGAGAGCTGAAGATCACGGCCTTATGAAGCAAACAGGACAACATCATTTGCAAAAAGCAGTGACTCAATCCTGAGTCCACCAAACCGGACCCCTTCAACACCCTGGCTGCCCCTAGAAATTCTGTCCATACAACTTTTGAACAGAATCGGTGACAAAGGGCAGCCCTGGCGGAGTCCAACTCTCACTGGAAACAGGATCGACTTACTGCCGGCAATGCGGACCAAGCTCTGACACCGGTTGTACAGGGACCGAACAGCTCTTATCAGGGGGTCCGATACCCCATACTCCCGGAGCACCCCACAGGATTCCCTGAGGGACACGGTCGAACGCCTTTTCCAAGTCCACAAAGCACATGTAGACTGGTTGGGCAAACTCCCATGCACCCTCCAGGATCCTGCTAAGGGTGTAGAGCTGGTCCACTGTTCCGTGACCAGGACGAAAACCACACTGTTCCTCCTGAATCCGAGGTTCGACTATCCGATGGACCCTTTTCTCCAGAACCCCCGAATAGACTTTTCCAGGGAGGCTGAGGAGTGTGATCCCTCTATAGTTGGAACACACCCTCCGGTCCCCCTTTTTAAAGAGGGGGATCACCACCCCGGTCTGCCAATCCAGAAGCACTGTCCCCGATTTCCATGCGATGTTGCAGAGACGTGTCAACCAAGACAGTCCTACAACATCCAGAGCCTTAAGGAACTCCTGGCGTATCTCATCCACCCCCGGGGCCCTGCCACCAAGGAGTTTTTTGACCACCTTGGTGACTTCAGTCCCAGAGATGGGAGAGCCCACCTCAGAGTCCCCAGGCTCTGCTTCCTCATTGGAAGGCATGTTAGTGGGATTGAGGAGGTCTTCGAAGTACTCCCCCACCGACCCACAACGTCCCGAGTCGAGGTCAGCAGCGCACCATCCCCACCATATACGGTGTTGACACTGCACTGCTTCCCCTTCCTAAGACGCCGGACGGTGGACCAGAATCTCCTCGAAGCCGTCCGGAAGTCGTTCTTCATGGCCTCTCCAAACTCCTCCCATGCCCGAGTTTTTGCCTCAGCAACAACCGAAGCCGCATTCCGCTTGGCCTGCCGGTACCTATCAGCTGCCTCCAGAGACCCACAGGACAAAAAGGTCCTATAGGACTCCTTCTTCAGCTTGACGGCATCCCTCACTGCCGGTGTCCACCAACGGGTTTGGGACTGCCGCCGCAACAGGCACCGACCACCTTATGGCCACAGCTCCGGTCAGCCGCTTCAACAATAGAGGCACGGAACATGGCCCATTCGGACTCAATGTCCCCCACCTCCCTCGGGACGTGGTCGAAGTTCTGCCGAAGGTGGGAGTTGAAGCTACTTCTGACAGGGGACTCTGCCAGCCATTCCCAGCAGACCCTCACAACACGTTTGGGCCTACCAGGTCTGACTGGCATCCTCCCTCACCATCGAAGCCAACTCACCACCAGGTGGTGATTAGTTGACAGCTCCGCCCCTTTAGTTTGTTAGAGGAATCTGTGAGCAAGTGGCACACCGTGTGTGGTCTAGCGACCCACGTCCAGCTTACAGAGGAATCGAAGCATTACGCATATCTAAATCTTTTCCTCAGAGAGCCGCAGTCGAGACAGCTGATGGAACGATCCTTAGGAATGACACTGAAGTTGTGACCCGCTGGGCTGGTTACTTTGAGCAGTTGTTCAAAGCTGATCCTCTGACTAGGATGTTGGATATCTCTGGGTCCATGGTTCTTGGGGCTGATTCTCGAATTAGCTTTGAATCCCCATATCTCACTGGGATTGCACAGGTGGTGAACCAGCTGAGGGGAGGCAAGGCTGCAAGAATCTGTGGTATCCGGGATGAACTTCTTCAGGCTGGTGGTAAGGCTGTCCTCCTGGCAATGCAAGCAATCTTTTCTTCCATTTGGGAGACTGGCATCATCCCAACTGACTGGAAAAAAGGACTTGTCGTACCTGTCTGGAAAGGGAAGAGTGATCGCTAGCGTCCTACTCAATAGGAAATGTGATCACTCGCTCAGCTACCAGTGACCAGAACAGTCTGGTTTTACTCCTAAGAAGTCTACCATCGACCGTTCCTGGCACTGAGGGTTCTCAAGGACCGCAAACACAAATATCGGGCAGAGTTTCTTTGCAGACTTTGTTAATTTTCATAAAGCTTTCGACTCAGTGGATCAGGCTACCCTGTGGGACATCCTGAGACTTTATGGGTCACCTTCAAGGTTGCTGGATATCATGGCCGGCCTGCACACTGGTGCTGTGAGTGCCTGGCAGAGTGGAGGCAAAAATTCTGCATCTTTCCCACTTGATTCTGGGGTCCGTCAGCGGTGTGTTCTGCTCCAACTCTGTTCAATGCTTGTATGGACTAGGTGTTGGGCAAGGTCTTGGGTTAAGTAGCTGTGGGGTATCTGTTAGAGAAGAAAGATTCACTGATCTTGACCCTGCTGATGATGCTGTGATCTTCACGGAGTCAATGGAGGCTCTGATCGGGGCACTCAAGAGACTGAGTGAGGAGTCTGAGTGTCTGGGCTTGAGAGGGTCCTTATAAAAACCAACAGCCAGGCCTTTAATGACCTCTTGGACACGGCCATCAGCAGTGTGTCTGTCTGCAGAGAGAGTGTGGACCTTGTTGAGAGGTTTACTTACCTTGGCAGTGACATTCATGTCTCTGGTGACTCTTCCTGTGAAGTCAGTAGACGGATTGGGAGACCATGGGGGGTCATGAGGTAACTGGAAAGGGGTGTGTGGCACTCCTGATATCTCAGCAAAAGGACAAAGGTCCAAGTCTTTAGAGTCCTGGTGCTTCCTGTCTTACTATATGGTTGGGAAACATGGATGCTATCCAGTGACCAGAGTCCAAGACTGGACTCCTTCGGCACTCTGTCTCTCTTGAAAATCCTTAGGTACTGTTGGTTTGACTTTGTGTCAAATGAGCAGTTGCTCAAGGATTCCCAAATGAGTCACAGTATCTGCATTGTGAGGTAGCGTCAGTTACGGCACTACGGCCATGTGGCGTGATTCCTTGAGGGTGATCATCTCACACGATCCTCATTGCTGGGGACCCGAGTGGCTGGACTAGGCCAAGGAGTCACTCACAGGAGTCCCCAACCTGACCTGACCTGACCTGACCTTAATTTACTTTGATGAGTAAAACCACTGACATCATTTTTTTAATTCTCTTTCTCTTGTTTGGCTATTGAACATTGTGGTGGTTACACTTTGAAAGCACAACACAACACTCCTTTCTTCATACTACATATATCCTATATGTCATATCACATTTATGAAAAGAAGAGACAAAACCGCACAGCTGTTTATATCTATCTATCTATCTATCTATCTATCTATCTATCTATCTATCTATCTATCTATCTATCTATCTATCTATCTATCTATCTCTACTAGCTTTGCTGCCCATCTAAGATGGATTGAAATCTAAACAGACATTTGCACTGCATCATTAAGGTGGAGACATATGCTGTATACTGTGACAGATAGGGGGCGCTATCGCTCCCTCGAACTCTCAGACAATACGTCAGACACCAGGTAAAAGTCCAAATATATTACTTTTTATTAATACACAGTGCACATTTTTAAAAGCAGGATCAGCGTGCTAGAGTTCAATACTGTGATCACTGTTCACCCTTTCTAAATACTTTAGAGTTTAATTTACTTTGGTCTGATAAAAAGAGTAAAACAGCTGAAATCTTTGTGTCCTGGGTATGCCATTAAACTGCACCTGACCTAACTTGCAAAGCACCCTCCTCTCCACAATACTCATAAACAATAACAATATTCTCAATAATACACTCCACCACTCCCAGACGCGTTGCCACACTTCCACCCAGCTAAGCTTGCCGTCTGGGAATTTCCCATGGTCCTTTATAGTCCTTGACCCGGAAGTGTTTCGTTCTCTCTGTCCATGTGACTAGGAACACTTCCGGGTCAGATAAAAACTCCTTTTTCTTCAACCCGGAAGCACGTCATTCCTCTTGTCCATGTGACTCGGACGTACTTATAGGGTGTAGGGCAAATACTCTTTGTTCGTCCCTGCAGCGTCCTCTAGCGCCCCCATGGTATCCAGCAGGGCTGTGGATAAAAACTCCATTGTAAAACAAACCTTAAGAAGCTTAACTTAGTTTCTACTATAAAAACACAAATATTAAGCTTAGGAAACTTTCTAGCTTAAACTCTAATGTATAAACACAAACACTAAATTTAAAAGAGGCTCTAAAATTAGGCATGTAAAAGAAAATGAGTCATTTTAATCATTGTTGCTTCCTGGAGCGGGCACAGTTTGCTCACAAGTCTGTCCAGTGTGCTGGTCTGGATCTGCACACAAACTCTTCTGACTGCCCCTTTTGCAATTGGCATTGTCTTTACCCAGGAGTTTCAGGTTGTAGCATCTTGTAATTACACCCACAATGTCCAATTTCTTTATGAACTTGTAGCATAATGAGAGTAGCAATATGTGAATTCTTCTGAATGGTTGCAGGGTGGTTTGCCTCTTCTGGCATTGCTGATTTGCTGAGCCTCAATACACTTTTGATTTCCAGATCGTCGCTAGTAGACAAGTCCACCTCATCCGGTCTCTCAGGCCATTCGTCCTCTGGCTGTAGTAGGAAATTCGGGCTTTGTATCCACGTCTTACGTTTGATGAAGCTTTCTATTGTCGAACCTCTTGATGCCTGATCCGCAGGATTTTGCGCAGATGAGACGTACCTCCATTGCGAGGGTTGCGTGTGCTCTCTTATCACTGCGATTCTGTTGGCAACAAAGATTTTGTAGCGTGCACTTTCATTTGCGATGTACCTTAGTACTGTGGTGCTGTCAGTCCAAAAGATCGACTCTTGCAGGGGAATCTGCAGTTCACGTTTTAGCATTTTGTCCATTTTGACTGCTATCACTGCTGCTGTAAGTTCTAATCTTGGTATAGTGACAGATTTAAATGGTGCCATGATAGCGATTGGTTCCTCTCTGAATCTTGTAAGAACTCCAATGAGTGTATTAATTAAATCAGGTCCTTTCAACAACTGTTCGTTTAAAGAAAAACCTTGATTGGTGGCTGTACAATCAAACACCACTCTTATTTTGTTTTTCTTTGGATGATACACTCCATGATGAGGGATGTACCATATTTTTTCATTTTCGAGGGTCCGCTGTTCAGTTGGTACCTTTATGGCATAACCTTTGTCTAAAATGTCTTTCATGAACCCTTTATGATCTTCATGAAACGTCGGGAACCTTGTAAGTTTCCTTTTAAGTCCTATAGCACGTTGTTTTGCAATACAATGATTGTTTGGCACTTTAAGTGTTTCATCTTTAAAGGGCAGATTAATGCAATAATGTCCGTTCACTAGACTTGCAGTATCTGAGGCTATGCGCATGAATTTAATGTCTTCCTGTGACATTTCCTCTTTTTCTTCACAGCCGCGTTCTGGAAAATCTAAATTGTATTGCTTGAGTAACATTTGTTCTACTTGCTTTATTGTTACACAATTGACTGAACATCTTTTTTCACTTCTGTTATCTGTCTCTTTCGTATAACAAATAACAGTCCAACCTAGAGGTGTTCTTGTTGCGAAAGGTCCATCTCCTTCGCTATGTATGATTTCCCATGGCTCTAAGAGTTTGCGAGAGTTTGTACCTATTATTAAACCTACTTCTGCGTTTATTTGGGGTAGATGCACATCTTTAAGATAAGGCCATTTCGAAATATCTTCTTGAGTAGGAATTTTGTCCTTATTACCAGGTATAACAGTTGCTGTACGTACCTCTGGTAAATCATAAAACGTGTTTTCTTCTATCCCACTGACTTGTAACTCTGTTAAGATCTTACATTTTAAAGGTTTTTCTAGATTATCTAGAGTATTGAAATACATAAGCGATTTTCTTCCTGAAAGATTTAATTGTTGTCTAATGCTCTCTGTGCAAAATGTGGCTAAGCTACATGGGTCTATTAGAGCATATGTTTCAACATATTTTTCTTTCCCTTTGGATTTAAGTTTAACTGGAACCGCAGCTATGACACTATCTCCGACCTCGGTAGCCATACAAGACTCTTTTGGTGTTATGGGCGCTTTGGTAGAAGAAGCGCTTTTCTGTTTCGATTTAGAGCTCTCTTCTTTAATGGATTTAGCTTTATCATCGGAGTCCTTTTCTTTATTTATATGCAAAATAGCTGGATGGAAATGAGAGCATATACTGCATTTAATTTTTTCTTCACAATCTTTGCTAAGATGTCCTTGTTTAAGGCACTTAAAGCATAAGTCTTTAGATTTCAAAAAGTCAATTTTACTTTCATAAGTTAGATTTTGAATTGCACTGCATTCGTTAACATCGTGATTTTCATTGCAAAAAGGACAGTGCTTACCGCTTGTACGTCCAGCCGTCTCCTCCGTTTTGACTGAGGTGTCTGTATCCATTTTTTCGTCCGCTGTAGAAAAGTTTGTAACAAAACTGCTTTCTCTCTGGACACTTTTCAAAAAATTCTTCTCTTGGTCAGTTTTGTCCTTTTCCTTCTTGAAGGTATGGCTTTGTGGAGCTGAGCTGTACGCGGGATCCAAAGCTGATGTTGGCTGTTCGTTAAGAAAGTTCACTGGATGGGCGAGAGGTGTTCGCCTGCTCTCTGTACTTTCAATACTCTGTACTTTGCATTGCCACGGTGCTGGTAGGTCTTGAGGAGGTTTGGAGACTTTAGTAGGAAGGTTATCCTTACTTTCAAATTGTTGTCCGCTTTGTAAGTTGGGCATAATATTTATACATTCGCCAAGAAAATTCGCATTAGCGTTCTGTTCTTCTCCATCGTTTGGCTTTATTTGCGATCGCCCTTTGTCTTTTCTCATATAGACATCGGCTTTCTGTAGCTGGTTTCCATAGAGACTTTCAAGTTTCTTTCTGGCCTTTTGATAACCTTCTAACGGTGACAAGTGTTTACAGTTTTTAACAATCTCGTGAGGTGAACCTTTAGTAAACTGTGCCAATAGGTCCAATTTATCTTGCGGGTTCCTTGCCTCATCGATAGCTTGGTCAAATGCACTTATAAAGTCCACATATTTCAAGGGATCGCCGTCAAATATTGGGATCTTTTTATGGGGTACATTAGGAGCTTGTGTCTTATTCTGTTGTTCTTTCTGTTGATCGTAGCGCTTATCATAAAGCGATTGTTGAAGAGGTGCTTCATTTTGTTGCTGAGGTTTATTTTTACTTTCATTCGTATCTGTAAAGTTGTAACTGTTCGCATCTTGCGACTTTTCAAATTTCACATCTGGTTTCTGGCTTAGTCTATTAGGACTGCGATTGCGCCCTTTAAGTGCTTTTAATTTTGCTTCTGATTCTGTAATAACTGCCTCTAAAGCCAATTGATCTCTTTTAGCTTTTAGCTGAGCTTCTTCAGCTTTTCTCTGCATTTCTTCAGCTTTTCTCTTTATTTTTAACTGCATTACTTCCAAATCTAGAGCCTGTTGCTTTCTTTGGTTTTCTGCTTTAGCCAACAGCACAGCGTGTGCTGCCTCTTGAGATCTGATGGCGCTCATAGAAGTCCCGGCTGAACTTGTACTACGTTTAGATTTTACGGAGATTTGGGAGGCTTTGGCTGAATTCGCCGCCGAACTTATATGACTTTTACTTTGAATGGAAACCTGTGAGACACTATCTTCTGGCGAGACGTCAGGAAAGTCATTCGTCGTTCTGTAATCCTTGAATTGGCTAGCCGAAAAGTCAGGATGCTGGTAGAGGCTTATATTTTGACGTACTTCAAAGACCCATTCCATCGTTTTTTCCAAAAATGTGCGAATAGTTTCCATTTTAGCATCAAAGTCCTTTTGTAGCATTTTCCGTATATCTTCGTTACTCTGGAGGGATAAGAGTTTGTCGTTTAACCTTTTATATTCCATTCTCATGTTAAGGAACGAGTTCTCGATGATCGATTTTATAGATTCACAATAAAATTCATATTTTTTTAAATCCTTTACAGTCTTCATTGTAATAGATAATTGTTTGTATTTGTAATCCATTTCAGATTGAAGTTTAGATGTTAATGAATTGGACGGCTTTATGTCATCATCAAGATGATCTTCCATTGAAACATCCTGATCGTTGTGACTTCCACTCACACCACTGTTACTTTCAATGGGGTTCGAAATGTTCTCTGGCTCCCGGACTCAGATGCCATGGCGTTGAAAATGCAGGCTTGCTTTCTTTTATGATCCAAGGCAATTTTGAACTTTCAGTCCTAGGCAGGTTCAGATCTTAAGCAGGTTTCAAAACTTCAGGCAGGTTTTTTAACTTTAGTGTTGCCGCTTTGCGTAAGGTGAAGTCAGGCACGGGTAAGACGCGTGTCAAAGAAATCTCTCAGTCCAAAAGTTTGTTTTTAAAAATATTTAGTGAAAGTTAAAGGCAAATAATCCATACAAGAATAAAAAGAAAAATAGTTACACACAAAGAATAAAGGCAAAAAAAAGGAAAAATGTATCTTCTATAAACTTAGTTTTTCTTATGAAGCTTTGGTTACTTCTGTACTTAAAGGTTATTTATTTCTTCTTCTGTATGCTTTAAACATACGGTTCAAAACTTAGATCTTTTAATTTAAGAGTTACTTTACACTCAAAAGACCCTTAGGCCGTTGGCACTTAGATATGCGCCAAGCTCACCGTGCATAAGCACGAACGCGAGCATAAAACGAATTCTTTCAAGGACACGGTTAAAAAACCGTATGCTTCTATACCTTACACAAGGTAAGGCTAAACACTTACTAAAGAACATTGTTTACTCAAAAACTGTTAAGAGATGACAGGAAAATACCAACTCAATTCTATTCACGGGGGTTTTAGGAACCTCCCATATTTTATGCATTATCATCTAATAAATATTCATACATTTTATAGAACTAGGAAAATGGCTCTTACAATGGTTTTGAATCCATTTTATAATCCTCCATTTTATTCCATTTTAGTAGAGTTCCTGAAGAAAAGTATTTCTGTACAAATTTAGCACACAATATACATGCAGAAATGTATTTCTGTATTTAATTAAATCAGTTTAAGTTTTGTCTTTAGCAGGTTTTGAGGATTGTACAATGGTGGATAGAAGATTCACAGTTATCACAATTATCAGTAAATAGTCAAACTATTCTGATATTCCACACTACACAATAAAACACATCAATAATCCATGAAGACGTAAAGCCAGCGCTGAGAATCAAAAGGCCGCTGAGCGACTGCCCATTCAATGTGTCCATGCAGAGCCTTCACGGGCCTCTCTGTTCCAAAGCAGCCTGATGAATGTCTGCAGTTCTCGTGTTCTCCCCGTGGCCTGTGATGGACGAGCACCCAGTGCTTTGGTGGAGGTTTGGGGCTCTGGATTGTCCACTCCATGTCTGCTTCATCCCTTCATGGTGGACCTGAGGAGACAAAATGGTCCTCTGTGGTGATGTGAAGAGGAAACTACTGAAGTATTTGTGAATTAATACATTTTTGTAAAATAAAATAATCATTGTATGCAAAAATGACTTCATTTCTTTATTTGTTCATGTGAGTTATGAGTACACCAGTAAATGTGATCCATAAATTGTGTTTGAAGGTATTATGGTCTGCACTGTATAAGACAATTCCTGACGGACTCTCAGCTCCTTTATTTCTGCTCTGCTCAGCTGATGCTTTACTTGTTCCACTTTAAGAGTTGCCCCCTCATTTCAGACCCCCTTGTGTGTTTATTCAGGAGGTATTATGATGTGGTGGTCCGCACTTCTGCCCTTTTGATTTAGTGTTCTTGTTCCAGTCCTTCGCCGGTCACTGCCGGTGTTGAATCTCCATGTTCTCTCTTTGCATGTGTGGCTTTTACTCTTCAGGACGGCAGAAGACTTTTATTATCCCAGAGGGAAATTTGATGGCAGCAAGAATGTGTGACACGAAGGACATTGTTAAATAGGGACAAGAAAATAATAAAAGAGACCACACATGACAGCCATTGTTGTAATCAGCACACACACCGTAAGACTTCTACCAATCTGAATAACGATTCTTGAACAATAATAACGAAGAGCACAGAATAATAATTCAGAACTCCGCAGGACTCCTGCAGCTACTAGAATTCAGAAGTCTGATAGCTCTGAGTTAAAAGAGGACTTCACTCTGGGGGTCTTCACCCTTGAGACCCTAAATCAGCAGCTTGATGACCACAAGTGACACTTTGGTGACAGAGGATGGCTGCTGTGTGACAGAACTGAATTGTCCTTCTTT
The DNA here is from genome assembly GCF_016835505.1 of Polypterus senegalus. NCBI lineage: Eukaryota > Metazoa > Chordata > Cladistia > Polypteriformes > Polypteridae > Polypterus > Polypterus senegalus. The sequence goes on from NW_024383453.1 coordinate 11,303, forward strand.
ACCACTTGTTGGTGATGGTGGTCAGAGACAGAAGACTGCTGCGGACCCCCACTTTCACTGCTCATTTTAATGCTGTTAGTCACACAGTTTTTTTTTCTTTACACTGAGATTCACTAAACAACATTCATCATCTATCAGGGGGTCACATGCAAGGACCAAGCTACAGGGGCTCCTTTGAGAAAACATCACAAAAACACTTCAATTTGAATTCTGTTTATTGGTCACCTCTAAGGGGTCCGTATCCCCTGAAGCTTACATTGATTGTCAGTGAACTGAGCCTCTGCAAACTGCAAGGGGGACCCCAGCCCTGGAACTCACCCACCCGTTCTTTTCCAGGCCCCTCCACTTTGACGTTTCTGGCTTAACCCCTGGTCACAGGGCACCTGGAGCCAATCCCAGCATGCATTTCATGCAGCACAGAATACACACACACTCACACACACACACACTATGGGCAGTTTAGCATCACTAACCCACCTAACCTGCAGCTGTTTGGGAGTAAACTGGGACAGACTGAGGAAATCCACAAGGACACGGAGAGAACACGCAAACTCCATGTGACCTCTGACCTCCTTGTGCTTAGGTAGCAGCGCCACCACTGCACCACCATGCCACCTGTTGAGATGACCTATAAAAGTACATTTGACAGCTCATTCAATACAAGTTTTTTTGACATCAGTCCTCTTAGAATGAACACCCATTTTTGTTTCATCTAACAGATTTTCTGCCATTCTAACCCCAGGTAAGCTTGTTCTGGATGATTCCTCTTAAGAATCGGCAGTGCTTCTTGGTAGAGGTGGGCCAAGGGAACATTTCAGAGGTCTCCTCCGTGTCCTTCAGACATGTGTGTGATGTTAATTGTCAGCTCTCTGTTGGCCGCTCTCTGTGATTGTGTCATTTGGCTTCATGGTGAAGTTGCAGCCCATCCAGATGGGTTTCATGTCTTGTGCCCAGTGCTGCTGGGATCGGCTCCACACCACTTCACTAGACTAAGTGTACACTGACAACTCAGTTGAAAAGGCCATAAACCGGTTATCGATGTTTTACATCAAAGGGTTCAACTGCACTAAGAAGAGTTTGGCTGACGTGCTGGTCACGCCGTTAAGGTTTTTAGTTATTCCTCATCTCATCGATTGTACAAACTACCACTGCTTTATTTATGACAAGGCAGCACTTTTAAAAATTGGGAACCAGCTTACTCACTAATTTCGATGTAATCTACCTATCAACCCATTGTGTCCAGTTGAGATTCTCGGTGAGATTGATGATGGGAACGCTACATGACCCAAACCAAGCGAAGGTGAAAGAAACGCCGCAGCAAAAGAGCCAGCGTGCAGAACAGACTGAGGAGTAAACCACGTCATCCTCCTCTGCCCAGTATCCTGCTGGCAAATGTCCAATCACTCGAAAACAAGATGGATGATCTCAGAGCCAGGATTAAATTCCAACAGGACAACGGTGGACTGCAATGTTCTTTCTTTGACTGAAATGTGGCTTTCATCTGCAGTGCCACACTGAGCAGAAATCAAAGTATTTCTCTGTCATTACAACTGAGAGAGCGGCTGAAACCAGTAAAGTAAAAGGTGGAGGTGTCTGTTTTATGATAAACAATGAAAGGTGAAATCCCAGGAACATCTCGACTCTTTCACACCTCTGCTCTGCTGATCTAGAACATCGATGTCATTACCTGCCGTGCGAGTTTTCTGCTGTTATCATCATCTCTGTCTATATTATCCCTCAAGCCAACGTAGATAAGGCTTTGTCTAAACTGCACCATCTAATTACGTACCAGGCACAGCATTAAAAGCTAAATCTCAGACGGATCATGTTGAACTTTCACCAGCGCAGTATATGACCAACCAGAAGAGGAAGCACACTGGAACATTGTGGCACCAAGTTTAAGTCAGGCTACACAGGCCTTTCAAAACCTGATTGGAACAAACCACCTTTTTCTTTCTTCCAGGGTATCAGCACATAATGAGAGGGGGTCTGGTGATGAGAGAGATCAAACTCTGGTCTGACCAATCAGAAGCCCTGCTACAGGACAGGCTTGATGACATGGACTGGGACGTGTTCTGCTCAAGCTCTGTTTGCAGAGCCTAATAGAGTCCATCATCCCAATCAGAGACAATATGCTGTTTCCCCAATCAGAAGCTGTCGGTGGACAAACCCATCGAACATGCAGTGAACGTACGCACTTATTGCTTACAGCGCGGGACTGCAGACTGCAGACTTTACCGAGTACAAGGCAACCTCCTGCTCTGTAAGGAACATCGTGAAGAAGGCAAAGAGGCGGTACAAGGAGAAAGTGGAGTCTGACTTTCACCTGGAGCACATCAGACGAATGTGGCACGGACTACAGACCATTATATATTTGTATGTTCACTCTTCTCTAGCTGATGATCTGAAGGCTTTATATGCACAGTTTGAGCTTAACGGATCGAGCATTAATTAATTTATGTTATCGAGGATAATAGGACTACCACTAGGACCGCTCAGAACAGAGGAGGTGCAATTTCTGTTTCAGAGTAGGATAGCACCAAATCGGTATGGAATCTCCAGCACATTCTTAAATCATGTGTCAATCAGCCAGCTGGTGGGTTCACATCCATCCTTAATGACTCTTTATCCCAGTCTGGTGTTCCTACCTGTTTTGTAAAATCTGTTATTGTTCCAGTGGCAAAGAAAAGCAAACCCAAATGCCTTAATGATGATTCTCACCCTGTAGCACTCGTGTCTCTTGTCATGAAGTACTTCGAGGGGATTATTAAAGACTCCATCTGCTCTTCTCTTCCAAGGGACTTTGACCCTCTCCAGTTTGCCTATCAGTAACAAACAGGTCTACAGATGACGCCGTCTTGTATATTCTTCACACCTCTCTGTCCCATGTAGGCAGCAATAAGGGGAATTATGTGTTTCCGATGGGAGTGTTAGCTCCTTGGAAATATGTTCTTTTATATTGCGCCGTTTTAATAAACCTTTTCTTTAAATAATTATAAATAATAACGCAGATATCCCTCTTTTCAGTGATAGGCAGCGACAAAGTCATAGAAAAGACAGAATATACTTAGCTTGTGTAATGCGGCTTACATTGCTGTACAGACAGGAGAAACAAGTCAGTTTCATTTCACCGAAGAGTTCTTTTGTTTCTTTTTCTTTCGGGGATTCGGTCGTGTAGAAACTGCTTTTTTTGTCACAACGCAGGTGGCTTTTGGATCAATCTCTTCCATCCACACAGTTTCTCAAAGATTGGCAAGGTTCCAGCTTCTTTTATATTGTTTCCACACGACCAAACCCTCAGTACATTGCCAAACAAGGTAGACAAACTTGTGCTAAGCATCAAACAGGCAGGTCAAATACCATTTAGTCTTTTTAGGGCTGACAACAGCTGTCCCAGTCTGTCTTTATGCTTTGCTTGGCTCAGCAATTCTGAATGCTGACACTCTGTGCTAAATCTGGCTCAGCTCTTCATGGCATGTTACACAGAAAAAGAATGAAAAATACATTAAAAAAGATCTAAAACAGATACAGTGACACAATTCTTAATATTATAACAAACTTATTATAACATTATGTAAGATTATTGTTTATAGACAACAGCTCAGCCTTTCACAATCATTGTCCCCCACTTATTGGACACTAAGCTTGAACACCTCGGACTGAACACCCTTTAGGTGGTGAGGCCACTGCTTCTCCAACACTATCATTGTCAACACAAGGCTGTGTACTGAGTCTGACATTACAATTCTGGCTGTTAGAATTCGTCCACATTGTTTGCCCAGGGAGGTAAATCCCATCATCTTTTTTAATGTTTATATTTCCCCCTCGCAAATAGGAACTCAGCGACAGAAATGATTCATTCTGTCACCAACACTTTAGTATGACTTACTCTGTCCCTACACTTACCACATGTGGTGACTTCAAATATGTGACTTTGGAAGGAACAATGACAACTTCCTATCAGTTTGTGACTGGCTGCACTCCAGGAAATAATAAGCTGGACCTCCTGTATTCAAATGTTAAAGACGACTTTAAGTGTAATCTACTGGCAGTTTTAGGCAAATCTGACCACATCCTGATCCATCTTATTCCAGCTACAAGCCTGTTATTAGATGTTAACCTGTGTGGCGGACGGCTGACACCCCTTCTGCTTATGTTCCGGGGGAGCAGCCATGGGCTCCTCAGTACCTCTCCCGGGACACTTGGTGGCAGCCTCCCTAATGGATGATGTTGCATCAGTCTCCCGCAGGGTTCCCTGGGAGATGGAGTTTTTCCACAACCCTGTGGGATTCTTGGGTGGCCGCCAGGGGGCGCGGCATGGATCGCTGAGCCCAGCTGGCCTAATCTTCGGCCCCACCTGGGAGTGCAATTGGAAGCAGGTGAGCAAGTTCCGGAAGGGCCATTAATGGATCCAGCAACCACCGCTCAGGGGCCAGAATCAGGAGGAAGAGGACGAGGTTGCCTGAGAGGAGGAGTGGTGGTGCAAGTGGAAGGATTGCTGTGTTGGTATTTAGGTGCTTTGGGACTGTGTATTGCCTGTGGGGTTCAAGGGGAAGGCGTGCCCCACAGGTGAAGAAAAATAAAAAAGCCTTGTTATTTGCCCATATGCCTCAGTGTGAATCTGTGCCAGTTCAGGAGCTGTATAGCGCCTTTTTCACACCTGTTACCACCAGAACAGTGAAGAAGTGCAGCCTGGACCCTAAAGTGGCTCTAAATGACAAATGGCAAACTGGGAAATGATGTGCGAGTCAAATGAGGACAATACTGAGGGACTCTCAGAGCATCACAGAATACATGAACTTCGGTGTCAACACCACAAACACAGTGTGCTGCTTTCAAAACAACAAGCCCTGGATTACTAAGGAGCTAAAAGGTCTCCAGTGTGACAAAAAGAGAAGAACATTCAAATCCAGTGACAAAGAGACCCAGAAGGGTGTAGTGTGTGCTCAAGAAAAAGATGAATAAAGGAAAGAAAGTTTGCTTTTTAAACATAGAAAACAAACTCAGTCAGAATCAAATGAAGGAAATCAGGAATGGACTGGGCAGAATTACTGGTCTCGAGCCATCCAGGGCTCAGGTGGTAGAAGGGGACAAGGACAAAACTCACATCCTGAACCATTTTTAACAGATTTGTCCCTCCCACTTCTCCCCATGTCCAGTCTTCACACACCATCCCACCTAAATCAACAACTCCCACCACATCAATTAGAATAGCCAGTGACAAGTCCAGTTCTGAGCATCAGTGTGAACTGTCCAGAACTGAACATGATGTCAGGTGATGACTGAGGAAGCTGCACACTGGAAAAGCTGCAGGACCAGATGGAGTCAGTCCTCGTGTTCTTAGGTTGGCCTGTGCTGACCAGCTTTGTGGTGTTCTCTGTCACCTGTTCAGTCTGTCCCTAAGGCTTCAGAAAGTGACACTGCTGTGGAAAACATCCTGCATTGTGGCTGCTCCACTGAAGGCAGGAGCCTCTTCACCTAAAGACTACAGGCCAGTGGCATAAGTGTCATATCTCATGTCGTGGAGACCTCTGAGAGGCTTGGCATGGACTATATGTGTCCTCTTGTGGCAGACCACCTGGGCCCACTGCTTATTGGATAAAGACTGGAGTGGAGGATGCGATTATCAGTCTGCTCCACAAGGCTTAGTCTCACTTGGACAAAGCTGGCAGCACTGTGAAGGTCATGTATTTTTATTTCTTCAGCACCCTCAGTGCCATCCAGTCATGTCTGTTAGGGGGGTAAAGTCAGAGATATGCAGACAGATGAACCTGAGGTGTCCTGATGATGGACATCAGTCTGACAGGCCTCAGTTTAGGAGACTCAAGGGCTGTGTGAGCAACACTGGAGCACCACATGAACAGACCTGTCTCCATTACTAGTCACTCTGTACACCTCAGAGTAATAATAATAATAGTAATACATCTTATTTATATAGCGCCTTAGAAATATAACAGCAGGTCATGTCACTTGCTGAAATTCTCTGATGATTCTGCACGTATGGGGGTATTGATAAGGGAGATGAGACAGAGGAGAGGAGTCAGGTGGAGAAGTTTGAGAATTGTCTGCATCTTAACATCAGCAAAACCAAAGAACTGGTGATTGACTTTCACCAAACAGCCACTGTGTCCGTTAGGTATTCAGTGAGTGGATGTACTGGTGGTCCACTCCTACAGGTACTTGGCAGTCCACATTGGATGGTCATGGAACACAGAGGATCTATATAAGAAAGGAGACCACTTTCCTTCATTGTGAGAAGTGACATTCTTCACATCTTCCATAACTCTGTGGTGGCCAGACTGATTTTCTATGCTGTGGTGTGCTGGGTTTGTAACATCAATTCAAGGGAGGCCCACCGAATCAACAAGCTCATTGAAAGGGCAAACTCAGTTATAGGACACACTCTGGACCCCCTGGAGGTCATAAAGAATTAAAACAAAACTAAGTGACATTATGAACAATGCTGCACATCCCCTCTGTAAGACACCAACACTGAGGACTTTGAGCCAACACATTATTGTGTCAAGAAACGTGACTGGGGGTCTTTTATACCAACAGCATTATACCTGCATAAAGCCTCACTGGGACTGTGACAGCCAAGTCAGAACTTATCTCTCATTTGAGTTGTTTTACTTTATTGTAATTCCAGTGTGTGCTG
>NW_024383454.1:0-8475 GCF_016835505.1 Polypterus senegalus
AATGTAAGTGTAGTCATCTGTATCATTATAATTTGAGACACAAAGATTTCCCAGGAGAAAATATACGTTATGATTGACAGATGAAAGGTTTTAAATCCATTGACATTAGGGAAATACAATCTGCACATATCCTGCATGCATAAATTTTTTAAAACTCAAACCACTGTTAATATTTGTCTCAAAACAGAAGAAAAAAACCAATAAAAAAGCTATAGAAAAATTTCCCTCAAGTCTGCAATGCACATCAGGTCAGAAAAGACAAAAAATGCAGTCAGGTGTTGAACTAATTATATTTTGCAAATTCTTATTCAGTTAAAATATGTGTTTAGAATACAGCATGCATGTCATACTTACTGTATTCACTTTTTTTCTTGGTAAAAGAACACAGCCCTTGATGCAACCATTCTTTAGTGTCCCTGCTACATTGTGAACAGGGGGCCCCTATCCAAACTCATACTTTTCTCATTGTGGCAAAATTAACTAAGGGGAAAAAGCTGCAAATAAGTGCACAATTGAGAATGTACCTCTCCAGAGATGAAACATTCATGTATGCATAATGTCTCCCCGGGAATTCACTGTTGTCCTTGTGTGTAAACAAGCAAAAACAAGTAAACTACAGCTCAGGCTATACGGACTCCCATGCATTATGATACTAATGTACCCCTAAAAACCCTTTTAAAAATGTATTTTAATAATGCTAACATATAACTGGACATTAATTTAAATGAAACATTTTAAGCATTCCCTGGACCAAAAATTAACCTTTATTTAAAGGGAAAAACCAAAGTACACAAAAAGGGCAGAATTAAATTTTAACAATATCTCAATATGGACCCTAATAAGCCATTGTCCCCTCATTAAATACTGTCTAAACACATTTTAAAGTAGCTACACTTCATTACATCAAGTTTTACATTCAAGGGAGCGTCCCCGATTTTTGTTAGGTGTTTCCAATTTTTTCATGACCCTTTTGGACCATGATGCTTAAGACACTCAAAAGACACATTTACATGTGTGAGTAGTTGAGTGAACCACAGGACATGAACAAAAAAGAAAACCCCTGATTTGCAAGTGCAGTTCTGCCCTATTCCTCCCTACTGATGTGGGGACAGTCTCTGATCAACATTGGGGAAGAAAAACGAGACTGGGATGATGTAACATCAGCAACTGGCTACTTAAACTTCAAGCCACACTCTGAGCCCATTAGTTGAAGCAGGGTGTACTCAATATAACTTGGATGTTATTTGTGCTAGCAAAATCATCCTTGACTCTGTCTTCCATACATCAAAATTCAACTTCATTGTTAGGTTGTATGGCTAAAAAATAACTAAATGACTTACTTTTTTATATGCACATTTTTTTGGGGTGCAGTGGAAGCCAACATACAAATTTATACGAAAACACTAAGCTAATCACCTAAATTAACAATTAAAGCTGTGACTTGCCCCGGGGCAAGTAGCTATGTGAAGGGGGAAATTAGTGTCCTGCCCGGACACCCCCCCTACATTTGGCTTCTAGTTTGCATCTTGAACTGCCTGGATAAGTTCCACCACTCAACAACATTGATTAGGAACAAAAAATCAATACCTGAATTATTTACTAATATTTTGTTCACAAAGAAGAATTCAAAACAGAGATCCTTATAATGTAAAGATTTCTTATTTTCAAAAAGTGAAGTTTTTGCTATCATGACTACAAGCATGAATTATTGGGTGGGTATATTGGTTCTACCCAAAACCGTTTTTATTTTTTTTCGATAGGGTTTTTCTTATACCGCAAAACCGGTTTAAATTGCCTAAACGTTGGAGCGTGGCGGCGGAAACTTTTAAGAGGGGCTTTTCCCGCTACAGCTGCAAACACATGCAAAGGGTACATGCGTTAGTGGAAGTATTGCGTGGGGAAAATGGACAAGAGCATTCAAAAATGAAGCTGTAGGGCGATAAAATTGAACATGATGAACAGAAGAATTTTTGCCAAAAAGGGGTCACGTCCGTTGCCTGGAGGTGATGTGGACCATTATTTCAAATCTGTAAATACTGTTTCAAAACTACTGGATAATACTGAAGCCAAGTTGTACTTGTTTTATTTTTTCAAAATTAATGTACCTGGGTATTGAATAGTGGGGCGACATGTTGACTTTATTCTTGACATTTCCACTTTAATCTGGATGCTATGGCGAAAAAAAAAATTTCGACATGAAATTTTCTCATTAAGTAGAACATAAGTAAAACTAAACTTCATCTTAAAATGATTTTGAATTTACTAGATTTTTCAAACCCGTCATAACTTAATAAAGCAAATTAAATGATTTGCGTTGGGTGCCCCCAAGCCATGAAGGCTAATTCTTAAACGACTTCCTACAAGAGGGCAACCTCAGAATGCATTAATTTCTGATATTCCTGCCCCTGAACATTTAGAATGCTAAGATAAATACTTGATAAAATTTTTCATGATGAAATGCATTAAAGCAGGGAAATTAATAGGGGCACAGTGGCGTGGGTTTACTGCTGCCTTCAAACAAGGGGTTCTCGGGGTTCCATGACTTGAATTTGCATGTTTTTTTTGGTGGGTTTACTCATTGTGCTTCAGTTTTTCCCTTTTAAGTCATCTAGGATGTGGGTTTTGTTATGCTATATGACCCTGCTAGTGTATGTAGTGTTTGTACTAGCAGGTACTGTATTATAATCCTGCTTTAATGCATTTCATCCTGAAAATGATATCAACTAATATATTAGCATTCTACATTTCAGAGAGCAGGGGAAAATCATGAAGTGAAATTTTATTATGTGGTGACGCTGCCTGCTTCCCCCTTAATGTAGGGAAATCAGTTTAAGAAGCGTAGCGATTAACAACTGGGTCGGGAAAACAACACAAAACATTTAATGTGCTACATTAATTTATGATGGGTTTGAGAAAATCTAGTAAATTAAACATTGATTTTGGGATGAAGTTTAGTTTAGAATTCTACTTTAATTATAAAAAAAACTATAAATAAAGTGGAAATTCAACTTTAATCTCGACATAACATCGAGTTTAAAATTTAAAATGTCAAGAATAAAAGTCAACATGGAGCTTTATTCGACATATAGTTTTTTTTTCTTCACTGTGTCGATTTTTTTTTTCTTCACCGGGGCCCCTATCGATTCCGGGGGCTATTCCAAAAATAGCATCATAAATGCAAGTTGCATTTTTATTATTTATTTATACAGCTTAGCTTGAAGCAAGGTCCATATTAATGCAATTTGCCTAAATGATGGTTCAGGTGGTAAAGCTCTCATCACCAGTTACTTGTTTTTTTTTTATTTTATTTGGTGAATACAGTGTAATGCCCTGGGCGAAGTCTTAAGTAATAGTATTATTACTGGAAGTTGCAATATTATTTATTTTATTGTTATTATTTATTAATTTAAATTTTATCAGTTTAATGATGGGAAAGTTGTTTAAAAGTCACTTTAACATGTCAGTGGACAGAGATTGCTAACATTAACAGAAGTGTAGCGGGTTTTTAAAAAAAATATTTACCATTTATTCCTTTTCAAGACACGTTCAGTGCAATACAACTTTGACAAGCACCTCTGTATATTTTACCAAGTCTAAATTCTTTTTTGGATGGTTAAAAATATGTTGTAAAAATTTTTTAGTTTAAGTTGTTTGCAAAATTTGTTCAATAAAGGTTCTATATTTTGACTGCAACTGTCATGCAATGTGATTCCATCTCTTCATTAGTGCCACCCTTGAACCTTATAATTTATGGGCGAGAAACCTGTATTAATACTTGTGTACACATTAAAATTTTTTTACAATGTACAATTCTCAAAACAGTGAAATAGGTTATTCTTAGCGGTCTCTGCAATAACTGCAGGGGAAAAATGTGGTTAACATTCACTCATGCAGGGGAAAAAAATACTGTCAAATACGTGACACCAAAGTATAATTTTAAAAATACCTGATATAAATTTTGGTCATACCTAGCACTAGCATGAATAACTGACTTTCCCAAAGGATTACATGTATTCTGGGAAAAAGCAAATATACAGATCCTGTATGTGAAATAGTATTAATAAAAATGTAAATATTTTCATGTTGCACAATCTGCACTAGAGCCATCATTTGCTGTACGCAACAGATGAATAGTAGACAAGAGGGCTGCTAAAACTAACAAGACTACAAAATCAGTTCCTTTTCAGGTTTGTCATTTATAGTCAGTTTGAAGAATACATTGTCAAACTTTCTAACTACACTCGTTATTTATTATCAGTCTGGAAATATTAGTAAAAGTCTTTAGTTTAGATCTGCAACTAGATTTACATGTGTGCTTGTTTCTTTGCCTTGGTAACAGCCTCCTTTCCTATAACATCCCCTGGATGAGGGGAGTAACCTATTTTTATAAACCAGTTTTAGCAGTATTACTTTTCTTTGCTGGAACATAAGCTTTGACAAGACGAGACTTGAATGCAAGGTCACTCAAAGAAAAAGCAAAAAAACTGACAATATATAGACAAAACTGAACAAATATAATAGTAAAAGGTTACGCAAGATTTGGTTTAAGGTATTTTATTGTCCAAAGAATTCAATCATTTGCATAGAATATCATCTATTCTCTGTATATTTTTTTATTTTCAGTTACAAAATGAATTTCTTCCTTTCAAGCTACACTGGAAAAACAAAACATACCCTTTTAATAGTTCTTATACTAACTAAAAGATTTACGTATTTAAAAACAATGTTTCCTTTAATTTTAACATACTTTAAAACCAAAAATTAAAATTAAAATAGGATAATCCTACATTGTTTTGGGAGAGACATCAACTTTTTTAAAATTGAATAAGGAATGAAAAGAAACTTACTTTAGCTTAAACCCCACTATAGACAAACACCCCAAAACATTTTTTTCTTTTAGATTTAAGCCTAATAAATACAAAGTGGGAAAAAGTTTACAAGATTCTGTATTGCTTTTTTCAGTTATGAAAAAAAAACCACACCTTAAACCTGTCACTGATGACTAACAACTAGACTTCCTCAATTTACACAATCACAGCCACAAACAAATTCATCTGGACTTGCCTACAAATGAGCTCCCGGCTGATTACAATCATGTGAAAGAAATTTTTAGAAATTTATTCTCTTCTTAAATCTCACAATCTGTATATTATTCATGACTTTCAGTCAACACAAGTTTCACAAAATTTTGTGGAATTTCACATTAGACCAAAGATGTAAAGTCACAACACTAAGCATCAATAGCCAAGTGGAAAAGATAGAAGTGAACAAACCCATTTTGAATTTAAGTAAAATAAAAGTTTACCTGCAACTCACACCATGCAACCTCCACAGTTGTTTCAGTATCCAGGCCCTTATAGACTGTTTTAAAGGACCTCTGCCAATCTCAATGTCAAACTTAAGAAAGCGACCATCAGGAGATGTCCCCACTGCTTTGTCTCAACCTCCTCATTTTCTTCCTGTTGCTTCTTCTCTGCTGCACATCTCTGCCTCTGCCTTCTGCTCAGCATCTTCATCACTTTGGATACTGGTTTCAGTCTTTTTCTTCAAACTCCTTCCTTTGATTGTTTTCAAGACCTATGGTGCTACTGCAATGCCATCCACTCCAGATTGGTCAACAAAGTTCAAATACTCTACCTACTAGGGGTGATAACTCTTTTATTTTGGTGTCACAAATGCCCAGCACTACTGGTCTCAGTTCTTTCAGTTACCCATCACCATCAATAGATACTCCCAGTTGCACTGTTGAGCAATTCAATTGCAGGTGGCAAAACAATTGTGGTGCCAAAACTAGTGTCTATATGGAAGGATAAATAAGAGTCAGAATCAGGTGGAGAAGCCAATAAAAAAGACTTGCTGGGCAGATCCAGGGCTGTGGCATTAGAGTCACAAATAACACTCCGTCTAAAGAAGCGATGCTCTGCAGTTTTACTGTCCTTATCCATAGTATGTCTACGCCTTCTGACAGTTTCTTCATCTTTCTCCTTAAAATGACCACCTGCCAACCTGTCTCCCAATGAAGTATCCGAACTGGAACCTGTACCATTCTTCGGGGACAAAATGTTCTAATGTCTTGATTTTCTGACATTTTTTTTGATGTTTTAATCTTACAAAATATAATTGTAAAGTTTTCTTCCAATGTCTCCTTTAGTAATTCTGTAAGTCAAGGCTGGAGAATAATAACTTATAGGACCAGATCCCTGGAACAGTGATGCTTTTATAATCAAGAGTAAAACACTGTTACAGAAGAGTAACAGTAAATTAGGATAACTATAAACTATCAAAGAATCCATCCATTCTTCCGGTAACAAAGACAGCTCTCAATAAGCAATTACAAATATATATATATATATCTCAACATGGAGCATTACTAGCTTCATATTCTGCACAGAAAGTATGTATAATGAATTCCAGACCTTGCTTCATTGAGGAAGAGTTTGCTGAAAAACAAAATGTAGAAATAAATGTTATCTACATAAATGCAGACAAAATAGTCCCTATAATGCAAAGACTGCATTCATACAATTTAGCATATTACAGTAATGCAAAAAAAACAAAGATCCACTTAAATTGCAATTTTATAGTCACAGACCATGCTGTGTTACAGAGGTTGGATATGAATAAAATACTTTTAATAGTTAATCATAATTTCTTCAAAAACTAAACTTGAGTAAGATCAGTTTATCCTTGTGAAATTGAGAATGAATGGCAAAAGTGTTCTAAACATTCATAACCACAAGATGAAAAATAATCGTGAATTACCCTTGAGTGAGCTATTCAACATGCCTTAAAACTACAAATTGGAAAATGATTGTGCATGCATATAAGGTCATGGTGTTCTTCTGAAGTTGATTAACACTGGAATTATTTCTTCATTCATTTTGTGTTCTGGGCAGCAGGGAAAGGCTTTAAACAAGGAAACATCCCTGAACATTTAGTACACAGTCCATATAAACAACAAATCTACTCAAACTAGCTACCATATTATATGACAATTCAATTTGGCAATCAACTGCACAGTACTCACAGCACAGAATTTAACCATGTCCCTAACTAACTTAGGAGATGGACGTTTTATCCAGCTTACCCATATTTTTGTTCTAGGTATGATGGGAAGTCAAACTGGTCAAGCACATTGAACTCACGTAAGAGTAAGAAAAAATGAGAATACTGATGACGATCATAAGTTGGACTATATTAGGGTCAAAGCTCAAAATGTACAGTCAAAATTTTTAATTTATATCATTTTACAATACTTATTAAAAATACATTGCACAGTACAGATTTTAATTTCATAATTCAAACTGACATAATTAAAACCACTAGCAGAGACTGTGTAAACGTGGAACGTACCCACTGATGATACCGAGACATGTTTCGAACGAAGGAAAAAAACCGACGTAAAACTAACTCTTAAAAGAAACGACTTACAATTTTGGAGCTTTTAAAATATTCTGGATTTGGTTAAGGGTTTATAAATACTACTTTTCATGTTTATGCCAACAAAATTATACTGTTATAAGTTTTGACCTGAAACGACAATCAAAAAAAATCAGCAGTATTTGCTAACTTTGTAATCTGAGCTAAGCACCCCCACCAAGAAGTCTCAACTTTCTCAGCCTAGAGGCCTTCAACCAAAATTAACATGCTTGGACACCATGAGGTATGGAATGATATTTTCAAGACAAAGAGGACTTGAATAGCAGGTTTGGAAACTGCCTATAAATCTATGTGTAAGCTCTTTAAAGATACAACTTTCTCTCACCACGACCTTATTATTAACAATACTCTTCCTGTCGCTTTGTGGATGTTACGTGCCCGCCTCATCCGGCAGTCTGGCCTATTTTTTCTCCCATACTCTGCTCAACGCAGTTATCCTGACAAACGTTAAACTGATGCACATGGGAACTCACTGTGTCGCAAAATATCAGGAATAAAGCCGATCTACTGGTAAACACTGTGCTCACAAGAGAGTTACTATGAAACCGCACAATTCTTTCCATCTTCTGTCCAAACTTGGAGAAGTAAGATGATGGGACGCATGCTGCAATTCTATCAGACTGAATTTCCTTAAGCTCCTGACTCATGACAAACACCTCAAAAGAAATAAAAATAAGGCAAAAGTTTTTAAGTAAATATATAAAACCGACTGCACTAGTTACTTACAGCTCTGGGACAGTCTGCAAGTAAACCGACCCCACCCCCAATCAAACCACGCGGCGAAATTATTTTGCTATTATCCCTACCCCCACCTAATCTTTTAACCTACGCATACTACCTTAACAAAAATATTAACAAAGTAAATTCATACTTTTCAATTTGGCATCCTCCATGGGACCAAGGACTCAATCTGGATGACATCCAACGTTCACCGGGATCTTCCCCATTATCAGTACCAAGAATAACAGAGAAAAGTTGTACTGTGCAGGCTACTTTCAGTGCACTGACAGTATCTCCGCAAACATTAAAAATCCC
>NW_024383455.1:0-26573 GCF_016835505.1 Polypterus senegalus
GCAAAACCACGGGGTTTCCACTGAGCCTTATTGCAGGCAAAACCCATACACGAAAGCAAATTTTGTAGGCTTTAAAAAACTCCCACTTACCCCCAAACCCTTATAAAGCAATCTCTTTGTTTTTTCTTGCAATGACTCAGATTTCACTTTTTCAGGAACATGTGTTAGCTGAGCCCTGGTGAAATTCTGATTTAGAATCCCACTAACAAATGGATTTAAGTGAAGCCCGTCTGTCTCCATCCCTGGAAACCACTTTATGAGTAAAGTAAATAAGGGGAGCATTTGTTTAGTGCCTGGCACACTTCTAATGAGGTTATTAGCAATTTATTGCCCCTTTTTCATCTAGAACAGCCCTGCTGTGACTGAGCCTCAAAATGGTAATCAAGAAGCTCCAAGTGAAGCTCATGAGTGTGAGGCAGGCACCTGGTTTTCATTCTGGACAGAGCCCCATTTTTATGTGGATTATAATGTAAACAAAAGAAATGGCTAGAGAAACAATTTCAGCTAATCTCAGCAAATGATCCATCATACTAGTGACTATGGTCTAATGAATTTCCTGGATGAAAACATTTTAAAGGACCAGCACGGCCACAATGAGGCCGATGTCACGATCTGGGGAGCACCATATTGGTTTTTCAAAAAGCCCCAATTGATCAGCCTTGTGTGGCATCAGCAAAAAAAAACATTTGGTCTTCTGAAGTTAATTTTCTTCTTGAGATCACAGTATGATGAATGTGCTTTTTGGAATCACTTTTTTAACAGAAATTATTAAAACAGAATGGATAATGGCAAAGGCCATTTGACTACGGCATGAGGGTTATTTTAACTCAGTCGCCCAAGTGGCTTTTATTGTAGGAGAGGCTGGTTTTTTTATCACACCTACACTTCATTAAAAGATAGCTGACCATACTCTCCTAACCTTCTTCAGCTTGTCTTGAAGTTTGTCTCTGCGCTTACATGTAAAAGAGGCTTCGCTCATAGCTCATATAACAACCTTGTGACCTCTCCTCACCTTCGGACTTTCTATCAGACTTGAATATCTCCAAACCTCTGCCTCCTGCTCTGTTAAGTCACACTTATCAGCCTATCACAGTCTGCAGCTCCACTTGGTGTTATACCGTCAGGATGACTGCATCTATGGTTTTATTATCCCCTAGACCCCAGATGGTTTATTAGAAGGAGTTCAAGGCAAAGCAGAGAAGCAGGTTCAAACATGATCAACAATCACATCCTCCTTTCCCCATCTCTGACCTTGGTATCGCTGGGACTGCCCTCGATTAGTTCAACTCCAACGATTTGTCATGGAAAAGGGCTGTCAAGCTGTACCTGGCAAAACGGGCTCCCCAAGGATCGGCCCCTTTGTCCTCTTCTCTCTATACATATTATTAGGCCCCATCATCCAGCCCAGTGGTTTCTGTTAAGAATTCTATGCCAGTGATTTGCAGCGTACCTGTCCAGAGAGTACACAGTAACAACCGTAATGTCTGCATGTCACACTAATATTGCAACCTGGATAAAGGAGCACCATCTCAATCTGGCAAGATGGACCTTCTTGTTACAAAATCTCTGATAAGTTTTTGGTTCTTTATTCCCAACACCTTCCAAGTTGGTACACAGTTTTGGGCGGGAGATCATGACCAGCTGCCCTTCATTAACCAAGTTGGCAGTCTCTGGTCTTGTAGATTCACTCTATAGAACATCCGCAAGATCAGACCGAAGGAGCTGGAGGGCTGATCGCATCTCAAATAGAGACAAACGCCCTGGGAAAACCACAAACCCTGAAACACTGAACTACATTGCCCCTTATCCTTGCACTATAACGCGTAATACAAGCCTCGGTACTCCGGACTTATAACTTCTGCAGCGCCTGTCAGTTTGGGAATTGATTGTTTGTTTTTATTCTCTGCTCCTAGCGGAACTGTTATATCTGACTTGTCAGGGAAACACGTTTAAGCTCATGTGTTTGCGGTGTCTGAATAAAAATCCTTCTTTTTTTTTCACGACCTTCTGTGTCTCTGTGCAAATCTGGCCCCAAAAGCGGACAAGTGGTACCAGGAGTGGTTGCACAGATGGATGCCCCAAGACTTTTTTCCCAAGAAGTCAAAAACATTTGCACTTAAGACTGGAAACTAAACAGGGATGACCCAACCCGGGTGCAAATTCAAGATTTAAATACATAAAGTGCACTGTTGGTTTGAAGGAGACGTAAGGGAAAAACGGGTTTCGCGAATATATTACTGGCGGCATACCTGAAGTTCTTGGAGGATGAATTTCTACGCCATGATATTAAATCATTAACGATTATGTCCAGACGATTAGGGGGTTCACGCCCCACTTGGAGAAAGGCGTGGATTTGTGCTTAAGAACCCGTGAACGCGTCCAGGACATTCTCACGCCGATCGACAAGCTGCAGGACCTGAAAATCTAATGGGGTCCAGGTAGGACCCGGAAATCCAGTCGTAGATGGGGCCTTTTTCTGGGGAGACAAGCGGCAACAGCGGGTCGACAAGACCGTGGAGGCTACAGAAACCCCGCGGGGGCGTCATAAAAAGGATATTTGAACGGAGCCGACCGTAGATTTTTCCCGATGGACGCTCGCCATTTGGCAAGAGATTGTGCTTGTCTCCAGCTCATTCAATGGGGATTGGACGGGCCCGAGATTTGTTGCTCAACTATTACATGTCCGGATGGAAAAGATGACTTGTTGATCCGGTGAATTGGGACACAAAGAAATCTCAGCATTGTTAGTTTGGGAAGTGACCTTTGTATTGTGAGCGAGACTGTCTTAATGAACAATGCCTTAGAGACTGTGAGACTGAAAAAACGCTGTGTACATGGTGATGTTAAAGATTATCAGACTTTACTTCTTCCTTTAACTTATAGGGCGCCACTTGTGGTTTGTCTGCCGTTTCGGACTCGTGCCCTTGGCCATTACTCATAGGCCCGGAGAAATGCCCTTCCGAAACTGATTAATAAATGTAAGGGACCAGTAGTCCAGTCCACTAATGAACTTGGTGGGGAGAAGAAGAAGAAATAAGCGAAGAACTGGAGCGGCCGGGGAAAATCTAGAGCCCAACTTAGATATTGAACCCGACCCTCCAGCGAGCGGAGGAGGTCACCCCGAAATCTTCCAGAATGGGCTGCCTTCTACATCTTCCCAGATTGCAACGCCCCAACACAAACCGTGTTACGAACAATCAGATTTTTTGCGTTTCAGCATACTGATAGCTCATTAGAATATGCATTTAAACAGGCTCGCCCTGCCATTGACTCTTATTACCAAGAGTAATTCGGGTGAAACCCACACTTTATAGAAAGGACGGTTGCCTTTAGAGTAATCTCAGATCATTTGGGGGAATTTATTGAACAACTGGTGGTACCTGAAGCAATAGGAAACTGTTTTGCATCTGGCACATTCACACATCTTGGGCACCCGGTGCCGACAAAACAAGGGGACCGGGTTTTCAAAACGATTTATTGGCTTAATATGGGAAAAGATGTTGAACGATTTTGACTTCATGTCCAGACTGCCAGATCGTCTCTGCTTATAAGCCTCCTCGGCTCCCCTTTTTCCTATGCCCATATTGGGAAATTCCCTTTTAGCGGGGGATTAGATATTGTGGGACCATTACCTAAGACTAAGGATGGGTACCAATATTTGCTGGTGTTGGTTGATTATGACAAAGATATCCAGAAATGATCGCCTTTAAAAAGGCCAACTCTTCGGCGTAGCTAAAGCACTATGTGAAACTTTTACTCATTGGTATCCCTAAAAAATCTTAACGATCAGGGCACACCTTTCACTTCTCGGTGATGAAACAATTGTGTGACAACTTGCTATTAAGAATTGAGTACTACTGTTTACCATCCTCAAACGAATGGTTTAACCGAGCTTATTTAACAAAACATTGGGAAAAAGATGATCAGGCGAGTTGCTCATAATGATCCCACAACATGGAACACTGTCCTACGTTTGTTTTGTCGCAGCCAGAATCCCACAGGCGCCACTGGCTGAGTCCCTTCGGGGTTGTTATTGGCGGGCCGAGGCATCCTGGATGTGATGCGGAGGAATGGATAGGAACGAGAGAGCAGCTAAGGTCCAAGCTTTGCAGATCGACTAATTTGTTGCAAGACAGAATTTCTATGCTTTCCTCTATTGCTGTGGAACACCAACAACAGAACAGGAAACCAGAAGCGTTTTACGATAGGCGCAGCAAGTCTGGAGTTCAAACCTGGCGATCGGTTTTGGTACTTGTTCCCTCGGATCCACACAAATCTTAGCTAAATGGCAGGGCCCCGCCATTTGAGGAGCGTATGAGTCCAGTAAATAGGTTAGAATACCCCGGCGAAACCATTCCAGATTTTAAAATTAACCTCTTGAAGGAATGGCACACCGACAAGAGGTTAACACTCCTTGGCTGCTGTTTCTCAGTCCGATGTTACCATTGGTAGCATCTTACTGACACCAAAAGACAGAACTGTTATCTTTGATAGAACGGGAAAACTGATGTCTTTTCAGATTTAACAGGCAAGACAACATTACAAAACATAAAATTACCACGACCTGATGTTGGCTAAGAAATGCGCCTTTGGGTACCGGAGCGCAAAATATTGTCGGAAGAGGTAAAAGATGCTGACACTGGGTGTAATTCGTGAAAGTAAAAGTGACTGTGCAGCCCAGTGATTAGTCCCAAAGCAAGGCGGTTCGGTTGTTCTGTATCGATTTTAGCGCTGAATAAGGTCTCTAAATTCGATGCTTATCCCATGCCCCCTGTCGATGAACTGTTGGAAAAACTGGGTCAGGCGAGCTTATCTCCACGCTAGATCTCCGAGGCTATTGGCAGGTGCCTTTAGAGACTAGCAGTTTTGAGAAAATGCATTTGCGACTCCTGCGGACTCTATGACTTTACAAGACTCCGTTTTGGGCTTCACGGGCACCTCTAACTTTTCAGCGTATGATGGATCAGATCCCCGCCCCCACTCTGAATATGCTGGGGCATATCTTGGCGATGTCGTGATTTTTAGCAATGATTGGGAAAAAACACTTAGGCCCAAGCCGTTCTTGAAAGCGAGACACGCTGGTTTTTCTGCTAACCCTAAGAAATGTAAACCAGGCATGTCCGAGACTCATTACTTAGGCTATTCTATGGGCAAGGGTTTACTAGGCTAATAAGAAAATAGAAGAAATGCTTGTTTACCGAGACCTGAGACACAGAAACAAGTGCCACTTTCTGGGACTGCTGGGTTTCTACAGAAATTCATTCCAAATTTTGCACATAGAGCTGCTCCTCTTACAGAACTTACTAGAGGCAGAAAAACGACCTGTCCTTTTGGACAGAAAATTGAAACGTTCTTTCACGATTTAAAAAGCATTGTCTTCACCGGGTTTTAAGGGAACCCCGGGTTTCACAAAGATTTTATCTTGAAACAGGACAAGTGCATTTGGGGTGGGCAGTCCTGTCACAAATTTTGATGGAAGAACATCCAATCACATATTTGAGTAGGAAATTACTTCCTAGGAATAATTATTCTACAATTGGGAAAGGGAAAGCTTGGCAATTAAGTGGGGTGTGGAAGCGCCGCATTACTTGTGGGGACGAAACTTTACTTTGGTAACTGATCATGCTCCCTCCAGTGGTTACCGACAGAAAGATACAAACTTCTTAATGAGATGGTTTCGGGTTTTCAACCTTACAGTTTCACAGAAAGCACCGACCAGGTTCTGAACATCCAACGCAAAATGTATTATCACGACTAAATGAACCTAGTACAGAGAGTGCTGATTCCGGAATTTAATAAAGCTGAGGGGAGGTGTGAGCTGGAGGGGTGATCGCACCAAATAGAGACAGACGCCCTGGGGAAAACCACAAACCCTGAAACACTGACTACACATTGCTCCTTATCCGCACTATAACGCGTAATACAAGCCTCCGGGGGTACTCGCCGACTTATAAGCCTTGCAGCGCCTGTCGGTTTGGGGAAATTGATTGTTGCTTTTATTTTCTCTGCTCCTAGGAACTGTTATATCTGACTTGTCTGGAGCACGTTAAGCTCATGTGTTTGCGGGGGTCTGAATAAAAATCCCTTCTTTTTTCTACGACCTTCTGTGTCTCTGTGCAAATCTGTGACCCAAGCGTGACAGTATCTAAAGACAATGTAGCCACGTCCAGTTCATTTTTTTGATCTTGTCGATGGACTACTGCAACTCTCTGTGCAAGAACACTGACATGTCTCATCAAACCACAGAAAATGAATCAAAATGCAGTGGCACGCCTGGTGTTCAACCAGCCAAGGTGGCATATGTCGCTCCTCTTTTCAGATCACCGATTGGCCCCTTGTAGTGGGACACATTAGTTCAGATCCTTGATTTTTGGGTACAGAGTAGTCAATGGTCAGCACTTATACTAATGAGACAACTGTGAGATCCTCTGCTTTTTTCTCAACCACTTGGTCTGCTGATGAAAGGTGTCTGCTGATGCAACCTCTGTATGGCATCAAAATGTCAATCCAGACTCTTGTCATGTCCCGGCCCTCAGCTGGTGGAATAGCTGCCCACCTCCATTCAAAATTCTTACTTCCGCAATGTGTTTACAAAGTGTGTGAAGGCTCTCTTGTTTGGGCAGTTTCTGTTAACCGATATTAGCAGGATTTGGAACTTGCCTGCATTTTGTTCTGAATTCTTCACTTGTGATGATTGATTTGGGAACTTTGTTTTTTAACACTTGCTCCTAAACAGTCCCTAGTCTGATGTTTACTCGGTTATGGTAACCTCTTTGTAAGTCGCTTTGCATAAAAGCGTCTGCTAACAAATAAATATAAATAATTTTTTTAAACTACAGTTGTTAATGTGCCAGAAACAGAGGCAAAGCCAATGGATAATCGTATAACCAGGATGGATAGCAGCAGCCCTCCTTCTAGAGTCTAAGCATGCAGTGTGTCTAGATTAGGGTGTCCAGCTCCACTCCTAGAGGGCCGCAGTGGCTGCAGGTTTCATTCTAACCATCTTCTTAATTAGTGAACCGTTTTTGCTGCTAACTAACTTGTTTTGCCTTCGTTTTAATTGGCGTGACTCAGCCCCCTCAGTTGTTTCTTTTTCCTTAAGCAGCCAAACAATAATGAGACACAAAATGAGCCACACACGACCAGCTTACCTGAAAATAAAGAAAGGTGAAGGTCTCAGTCATGTTGATCTGACCATGTCACCAAAACATCTTGACGGTGGTTTAAGGAAAGATAGAAAGCTAACCTTTTGATATGGCAGAATGAGAGCAGCAGCAAGTCATGATTTTCAATTGGTTGGAGGTTGAAGCTGCGATGTAGCAGACCATCTGTTGGCTCGTTTCAGGTCTCATTTCTGTTTGGCTGCCATTTAATGAAGAAACAAATCAATTCAGAAGACTGAATTCATAAAAACAGGGCTATATAAATGAAGGGAAAAGGAGTTAATTAGCACGAAAACTAATCACTGATTAGGAAAACGGTTAGAATGATAAGCTGCAGCTACTGCAGCCCACCAGGACGGGGCTGGGGACCCTTTGGTCTAAATATCAGGTGGCTCTTTCAATCTTAATTTGTGATTCTGAACTGACGGGTCAATGGAAGAAAATAGAGACCCTAAGGTGCAAGTGGGCTGTATATTTATGTTGGCCTTGTGCTTCCAACTTTACCCTTGGACCAATGTGGTGTCATAGTTTAGGAGCCACCACACTTCATGTGCCTGCCTGTACCTTTGAGGCAAACCTGATCATGCATGACGCAATATGTTCTCAAACCTTCACCAATCGATGATCAACTTGTGGCCTGGAGAGAGGCAGAATGTGTCTGTTGGCCTTAGCAAGCTCCACCTGTGGTTAAGGTGTGAAACTAGATAAGGTATCAGTTAGCCAGCCTTAAGTTCCTTTTTGTGACTGGTCATGTGGTGAGCAAAACAAACAAACCCTATTAGCCAAACAATTATGGTGGAATCTGCTGTGTGAATCAGCCCGCAATCTAGGAGTTATCTTTGACTCTAGCATGTCATTTAAAGCACATATTACAAAGTTGTCCAAATCATGTTTCTTCCATCTTAAAAATGTTGGGAAATTAAGTTGCTTTCTAAATAAGCAGGATTCTAAGAAATTAATTGTTCATTTATTTCTAGTAGGATTGACTACTGCAATGCTGTGTTCACTGGATGTTCAAACTGTTCTTTATACAGCCTCCAGTTAATCCAGTGCTTCTCAATTATTTCCTGTCATGCCCCCTAGGAAGAAGAAACATCTCGTGCCCCACGACTATAAATAGTATCATTTGTCATAAAATTGTTATAAGTACAAGCACAAGTATAAAAAGCATGTTCCCGAGGTCAACGGAGCGGGGCGCCACCACTATTTGAGAAGCACTGAGTTAATCCAACATGCTGCTGCAAAAAATTTTTACAAGAACAAGAAAAAATGAACACATAACTCCAGTTCTAAATCCTTACATTGACTTAAGTTTAGGGGAGATTTCCTCCTTTAACATATAAAGCATTAAATGGCCAAGGTCCAGCTTACTTGTCTGAACTTATCATGACTTACAAACCTGAGCACACATTAAGATCTCAAGATGCCGGTCTGCTTATGATGCCAAGGATTAATAAAATAACAGTGGAAGGTCGAGCTTTTAGTTAGAGGGCCCCTAAACTGTGGACTGGTCTGCCTGCTACTATAAAGAGATGCCCTTCAGTCTCAGCTTTTAAATCCGAGAATGGCCAAATGGGGCAAGCAGCTTGATGGCTGAGGTCTCCAGGACCATAAACAAATCATAATCATATTATGTAATATCATCTCCTGTTAAATTCCACTCTGTATTTCTAAAATTTTTTTTTATACTGGATTGTGGATTTGTTCTGTTCTGTGTATTGTATTGTATTGACCCTCTTCTCTTTGACACCCACTGCACGTAACCTACCTGGAAGGGGTCTCCGTTTGAACTGCTTTTCAAGTTTCTTCCCTTTTTTCCTACAAGGATTTTTTCCTTGTCTTCTTGAGAGTCAAGGCTGGGGCTGTCAAGAGGCAGGGCCTGTTAAAGCCATTGCAGCACTTTGTGTGTGATTTTGGGCAATACAAAAATAAATTACATTGTATGTATTGTATTGCTGTAGAATAAAGAAGGTTTTCCTAATATATGCTTCATCATTATAACGACATATGAAAATTTAAACGCACACTTGCATACAGTCTGTTCATATCAGCTGCTGATATGCTTGTATATGTTAAAATACATAAACATGTTCAGTAAAAGGCAGCTCAGTCTATGTGTGAATATATAAAACTGGCAAAAAAATAATGTATACATTATGTGTGAATAACTATTTAAAACATAAATCACAGCAAGTATATTTGTTGCAATCCACATTTCCATGTTATCACCTGACAATCTTTTTGCCCAAGGAGCCTCTTAAATGACTCTTTACTAACACTTTTTCTTATTTTTCTCCTGTGTCATGTAGTTCAAGTTTGTCTCACACTTGGGACCTTATTGTAAAATTCATCCATCCATCCAACCATTTTCTAACCCGCTGAATCCAGATACAGGGTCACGGGGGTCTGCTGGAGCCAATCCCAGCCAACACAGGGCACAAGGCAGGAACCAATCCTGGGCAGGGTGCCAACCCACCACAGTATTGTAAAATTCAGATTAAGGTTTTGAGCCACCCATTTGGTGACCCATTCTGTACTTTGTCCAATTTTGCATGTTTAACTTTCGTTTCACTTCATTGACTTATTCTACAGGGTGGTCCAGATCTAATTATGCAGATCCAGATCGTCTGGATGACTTTGATTTATGCGAGACAATTCCAGTTTGGCACAAAGAGCATTCTTCATGTCAGTTCACACTTTCAATGGTCTGGGATTTTTCGGGATTTTCTATGCAATAAACTTAATAAGTTATAGCGTAATGAAATTGCATAATTAGATCTGGAACACCCTATAGTATGAATACATCTACAAGCCTACAGTAGTCTGTTCTGACTTGTAAATCCTCCTCTAAATTAAATATTTATCTGCCTCCGCTTCTTGCAGATGAAAGTGCTCTCTTTTCATTTAGTTCTAAATTCAGAATAAAAGACAAGGGTATGGACATTGACCAAGGATATACAGGCACAGTACCTGCCCTAAAAACATGGACTCACGTGAAAAGGCAAATAGACTGGTGGATATCGTCAGCTGTAATGGGAAGTAATAGCTAGCATATAGGTTGGTAATTTTTTTTTTATCATTAATGTCTAACAATATCCTAATTTTAAAATGTTTAACCTGTCACAGAAGCTGAATGAGCCAGTTGTTGCTTGGGCTCATTTATAATAATAATTAATAATTCTTACATTTATATGGTGCTTTCAAGGTATTCAAAGCGCTTTAACAGGCAATGGGAGCCATTTAAACCACCACTAATGTGCAGCACCCACCTGGATGATGCAATGGTAGCCATTTTGTGGCAGGATGTTCACCACACATTAGCTGTTAAGTGGTATAGCTAGCCTTTCAGAAATAGGGGATGATTAGGGCCCAGAATGACCAGGCCACGTGGGCAATTTAGCCAGAACATTGGGATACACTCCACACTTTATGAAGGATGTCCAGAGATCTTTATGACTAAGAGACAGGACCTCGGTTTTCGTCTGATCCAAAAGGGGCGGCACCATTTTACAGCACGTGTCCCTGTCACTTTCACTGTGACATTAAGATCCACAATCAGACCACAGGTAGGCACTCCCTGCTGGCCTCACCAATACCTTGTCCAGCAGCAACCCAAGCTTTTCCTAGATGGTCTCCCATCCAGAAGTACTGGTTGGCCTGAACATGTTTAGCTTCAGGTGGATGATCTCTTCTGAAGTGCATATGGTGTGGCTGCTGTCCCTACTAGATCAGATAAGAACGTTTCTTAAGTGTTGCTGTGGGTGGGTGGTTGGAGGCTCTTTCCCTTGATCTGGAGGTAACATCAAACACCGAGTGCTTTGCTATAATCTGCTCCTCACTGAGTTTCAAAGCTTTGATACTCTATCTGTGATATCAGAAGGATCGTTTAGTTGTACAGGTGACACTTACTGGCCTCTGGAGGACTAGTTTTGGAAGGATGAGCACCTTTCCTCTTCCAGGAAGACAGCCTGGGGAAATACAGGTAGACAAGACAAAGGCCGGAGATAGGATATGGCTGGGGTTGGCTTAGCTTCCATCAAGTCCGTATTGGGGGATGTTATGATGAGCCTTACACCATTTGAGTTTCTGAAGGCCCATTAGTCTTGAAGCCAATTATTTTTGAATGTCTTGTGTTTTTTCTCATTTTGTCTTTCTCAGTATGAGTTTCACAAATATCAGCTGATGTTTGAGAATTCTGTTTTGTCAAGTCCTCATTAGTGCCTTCTTCACCTTTCTTCATCTTTTCTACACAAAAAATATTTGTCGTCTGTTGCAGAAGTCCACTCAGTTCTTGAAACTGCTTGGAGCAGAGGCGGTTTTGCATGGCGTCTGCCTTTTCAGAGCATTCTTTGTGTGTCCTTGAGCAGCGTTTCCCTCGAGGGCCATTAGTTCTGATATTTATTGCATCCCAAATCTCAGACGCACTAAGCTTCCTCGATGGCTGTTGTATTCAGCACCTCACTGTAATGCGTTTACCAGAATCTGGAATAGTGGGGTACTAGCTTAGGTCAGCTGGCGGCAGTTTTTCAAAGTGAAGTCAGTTTTATGGTGTTTTTTGGTGTTATATTTAAAAGAGAGGAATCCCAAAAAGTAAAAAAAAATTAAAGATCTTCAGTCCAGTTTTCTGAGCTCAGTTCTTCCATTACAGAACATCACAGCAGCAGTTAGAAAGGAGAAACCGGCGCCAAACAGGGTACTAACTCATTGCAGAGGACACTCGGTCACATTGTCCCAAGTTAAGAGCCACAAGTCAACCTAATCTGCACATCTTTGGAAGGCAGAGAAAGCCGAGTACCTAGAAAAACTCCACGTGGACACAGGAAAACGGGATCCTCGTCAAGATACTGAACCCGGAACACAGACATGTGAGGCAGCAATGCATAACACAGTGAAAGTCTGAAGCAGGAAGAGTTTGGGGTGGCGCCACATATTATCTTCTTGTGTTCGTCTCTCAAATGATGTCGTCCTAGAATGTCACTTCATTTGGTTTACTGTATAGTGTGTCACACACAAGATACTTCAGGAGTATCTGCCTAATTCCATGCCTAGTCGAGGTTGGCACTGTCACCCAATGGCTCTCCTGTTCTTTTGCTTTCAAAACAGACGATCGATGGTGTAAGACACAGTGACGTACTTATGGTTTTAGTCAGCTGAACCCACTTCTTACTTCAGGGTCACCTTAAATGAGTCACACCACCACCACCACACCCTTTACAGTGTATGGTTCAGGCCTGTCGATGATTGTCAGTGTTTTTTTCTGCCTTCTGGTGCCCCAACACTTCATCATTGTTTTATTTTTCTACCTTTCAAGTGGCAATGCCTACCTGCTAATTTGTTCTGCAGCTGTGGGGCACAGGTTCCCAAAACGAGATCTGATTTTGCCCTTTGCCATAATTTTAAAACCACAAGTCCAGCTCAACCCCTTGCTTTTCAATCATGAACCACAAGGCAAGGGGTTAAAAGGAATTGACAGAGAGGTGACCCAGTCCAAGAGGAATAACTAACTGAATAGGAGTGAAAGAATCAGTGGTTGGATTTGGAAGTCGTCCTAAGATCAGTGATAATATGGAAGGACCTAAATTCAACAAAAGTGCTCATTGAGAACTGTTGGGAATCAAATGTGCACTGAAACACTAACTTTGCAGGAACTGGTAGGATCTTTCTATATATACGCTACCGCGCTGTTCGTTTGTCTGTCCGCGATTTTAAATCACCGGGAGCTCAAAGCCGTTTGACCTATTGACCTGAAGTTTGGTACACATATATTACGTGACGTCTACTATCTGCTTGCGGGTGATGATTGACCTCCAGGTTATTCCTTTTTTATTTTATTTTATTGTTGATTCAACTCAGCAGCAGGCAGCCGCAGAGCCATGTGTCTGGCCCGGTCTCATTCCCTACCACTTAGTCGTATTTCCCCTACCTCTTCATATCTTAAATCATTCTTGGCAGATTGAAGACTTAAGTGCCAGCTTAAGTGAAAATTAATAAAACATACTAAGTAATTGCAACACAAACACTGGACTTAATCACGCTTTCACGCAAAAGATGCCAAAGCGACAGAAGAGAAGAAGCAGGCCTCTAGGGTGGAGAAAAGAAGAGCTGCTCAGGAAGGAGCAAACGCATCAACCTCTGAGCAAACAAATGCTAAACATACAGAGAAAGAGGAGGAAAGCTAGGAACACTCAAGTCAAGTGTATTCAATGTACGTTATCATGCAGTGCGCTGTTACAGGTTGATAATATTATTGTTCTGAAAGGCTGATCCTTAACACAACATATGGATGCCACATTAATGTATTTTGGGACTTATGAGTCATGTGTTAAGATTCAGATTTAGCATATAAGTGTTTAGAGCTTAGGTTTGCGGCATCTCAGTAGATGGAGCAAACTACAGAGATATTCTAAGTAAAAACCTGCTCAAGGCTGGACCTCAAAATGGGATGAAGGTTCACCATCCAACAGGACAATGAGACTAAGTACAAAAAAATACGAGTATAATAAAAGGTTTGGTGTGCTGACATTACAATATTTCCATTATCTACATTTTTAATTTTAGCATGCATTACACATCAACCTTACTTAAATAGAAATGATGAAGCTAAACCAAATTCCAATAAAAGGTGCATTGTTTGCTTTTTTTTATTTGAATTAATTTTGTAGATTTCTTTAAAAATAAATTATAAACACTCAGTGGACAGATCACATATTGCCATGTTCCTGTGTGGCTAGTTGTGCATGTTTTACCGTAAACTTTTTGGGTGTGAGTGTCACAATATGACTAGTGAAGCCCCCTTCTTTCATCATTCTGAGCCAGATGCTCTTCCATGATTTATGTTGTTTTATTTGCTCTTTTTAGCTGGCACACTGTCCTCATTGTCAGAGCTCTGGGCATTCGACGTGACCAGCCAGCAGTCTTTTTGAATGGTGTTTAGTTTCTGGGGTCTCATGATAGATTTGTGAAGATGGCTACTAATGAACAGCCCTAAAACTCTTCTGGTAACCACTGAAGAGTCAGCTGGTCTCAAGACTGGCACCTCTCTAACTTATGAATGCACATGAAGAACCAACTGCCCCTCCTGCCCTTATTTATTGATTAGCATTTAGCTTATTTTCAATAAAGGCAAATGAAAGTACATAAAGTTTCAAAGCCTACTTTAGTGTTTTAGTATCCATCCCATCCATAATCCATCCCGTTTATCCTAACTACATGGTCACGGGGTCTACTGGAGCCAATCCCAGCCAACACAGGGTGCAAGGCAGGAAACAAACCCTGGGCAGGCGCCAGCCCCACAGGAACGCACACACACACACCTTCACACCCAAACACACCTTGGGACAATTTAGGATCACCAATGCTCCCAACCTGCATGTCTTTGGACTGTGGGAAACCCACACAGACATGGGAAGAACATGCAAACTCCAAGGGAGGACCGGAGCGTACCGGGTCACCTAACTCGAGGGAAGGCTACCCACTGCGCCACTGTTGCTGCCCGTGTTTTAATATATTCTCTCTAAATCATCTCGTGCAGAGATCTAATTATTGTATAATTTATAAAACTAGAATGTCTACGGGGCATGCCAGCATACGAGATGCCCAGACAAGGGGGGTCTATGACTCCTTGGACCACCCAAATTTCCTTCCTTTGAGTATAGTCAAGGGAAAAAAATAAACAATAGCTGTTGGGAAATAGTTTGGCTAGTTTAATACAATCCACATTAGCTTTGATAACTTGAATGTGGTAAAATCAAAATGTAAAGTACAAGACGTACCTGTTTTGTTTTATTAGACTCTCTGCCGCTGTGTGCTGTCCAGAACTAAAACCAACAAGGGGAGCAGGTAACTGAGAGGCAGCGCCATTTTGCTGGAAGAGATGGAACAGACACTTTAGTTGAATTCCTGGGTCACAATTTTGCATAACCTTACATTCTCAGATTCACTTAGTACATTGAAATTAGTTTTACATATTTTAGTAAATGCAAAAACTAAAAAAATTAGAGAGTGCTTTTTTATATTTTTTTTTTCGCCAGGGGTTCAGTTGGATGCATACATAAATTCTGCATGAAGCAGTTGTATCATGTCCCACTTTCTGGTTTGTTGTTTGAATTTACTTTTTATGTTTAATATATTCATATTATTTAGAGGTTTTATTGTTGTTTATTGGAATTATATTATAGCCTGTTTTTTAAAGGGGGAGATTAAATAAATGTGTAAGTTTTCATTTTTTTGTTTTCAGGAATGCAGGCATCACTAAACATGTGCTGTGGAATCAGGTACGGGAATACCCAGGGCTGTTTTCTCTTTTAAAAAAATGAAGTTTTTAATTTTGAATCACTCCTGTTTATTAGGGTGCTGGAGAGTAATGGCATGTACTCCTATTACAGACTCATTTTTTAAATTAGTGTACAAAGGGAGTCAAGCTAAAGTTAGAAAATGGAATTTATCAGAAAATGGAATGAACCTTTAACTAAACTGATAATGTCAGTTCCCCAAAGTCATCTCCACCCTTCTTAATGCACTTAATGCCTGGATTCCAGCAGGTTACAAAAGGTTTTTTTAAAGGGTTTATTCCGTTTTCTGATAAATCCCATTTTCTAACTGTAGCTCAATTACCTCATATTATCTACCCATCCATTTTGTAAGTAGCCTTTAACCAGCACAGGTTTGTATGCCAGCAGCTTGGATGCTGGTCATGACTAGTGCTGATTGATGAAATCTGGTGAAGTGTTTTGCAGCAAATTTGTAGGTTTGTGGGGACATCCTAGCTATATTTTCCCCTGAATGTTTGCCATGACCGACTTAGTAAAACCCTTTTTTCCCAGCCCCATGAAAATTTTCGAGGTCAGTGTGACATCACAGAGCTGTACATGAGACTATATAATGTTGAGTCCTTCCATCTGGCTCTGTGGGTGTTAGTGATGCCATTGTCCATTACATGATTTTTTGTCAGGTTTACCAATGGCGTCACTATAACCTCGAATTACATGACTAAACTTTTGCAGCCATCCCAAATTTACCGACTGTAGTTTTGCTCACCCTTTTCCGGAGCTAAGACTGTTTGCCTGTTGGAGCAACACAATAGGGAAAGGTTAGCGGCTGCAGAAAGTTCAGCTGTTGTCCAGCTCTGGTAAGCATAGATTTAAATTTTATCAGAATGTTTGTTATCTCCATTATGCATGAGAACATGAGATAAACTTTTTCTTGGTCATCTTTACCATCTATCGGGGTTAAGTAATATCCTAATATCTTCTTTTTGGTTGTTATACCTCTAAGGATGAGGATGTGTCGGAGGGAATATTTTTGTACAATGGGGATTTTTTTTTTTTTTTCTCTCTTAGGCAAATTTCCTGAATAATGTGTTACAACAACAACATTTTTTTTCAATAGACATTTCATACAAATAATGGAGCTCAATTACTTTACATGATGAAGAAAAGAAAAAGGACAAAGTAAAATTAAAATCAGAGAACACCAATAAACATAGAATAAAAGTAAGGTCCATGGCGGAGGACAGAAAAACACAAAAACTCAGGAGAGAAAAAATAAAATCTGGGGTTCAGTACAAGACCATCCAGCCCCCTCAAGGCATTCTACTAACATAAATGGTCAGCCCCTCGTTGTATTCAGGGTTCTCATGGAAGGACTTGATGATGCCGGTGTGTGGACTTCTGGCCTTTAATCCATCAATATAGGGCCATTGTTGATGTGTCCTGTAAACAAGTCACCTGTTTTGGGAAAATCAGACTGCGGGGGTGATAATGAAAGGTAAATGTCCTGTTACGTTTGTGATGGCTTCTACAGTGTAGAATTTGCCTGTTTTGCAAAAAGTCACCTGATTTGAAGTTTCAACTGTTTAAATATAAATACAAATACAACAACTTGGAAAATGTTTGTATTTACCTGCTGAAAATGATCATGTCTGGGGACACTGGCTTCTAATCAGCAAAATGTGTACTCCTGATAGCTGGAAACAATACTTTTTGTTTAACATGTGTTTATATTGTTTGTCAAGCCGGGAAACTGACACGCCCCATTGTCTAATCCATCGTCATGTTGATCAGGCAGGACTAAAAGCAGATATATACATCTGGGCAGATTTGGTGTTGGATGGCATAAATTGGGGGAAACGGTCCACTGAGAACACTGCCAAGACCACTCGCACTCTTGCTGGCAAGACACAAGGTACACGATGGCGACACTTACCTCCGGAGGAAGAGACAAGTCCCCCAGAGAGACCCAGCTGTGGGTCCAGCGAAGAGGAAGACTCGGGGAAAGGACCAAGTGAAGCTAGCAGATGCAAAATGAGGCGTGCCTGGGTCATCGTAGCACCACAAGGGCCCAGAAGTAAAAAGAAGGAACACTCCTCACGGGAAGGGGCGCTGACAGGATTTGACAGTTTGGCAAAACATCTTTTGGAAACAAGCATCCAGCGAACAGAGTGTATCCGTGGACAGCTGGCAGTAATTATTGAGCACATCATTCAAACTGAACTCCGCACCACTGAAGGTTGTATCTTCCACTTTTATGTTTTAACTGATTTTTTAGAGTATGGACGGTGAAAAAAAAAGTTTTCTTTCTGATTTTTACATTCTATTTTTACTTTTTCTACTTGGTGTATTTTTATTTTGTTACTTTTGTTTTTCCTGAAATTGCTGCCATGTCTTTCATTGTGTTTACTCCCCGATTTAAAGAATCCCATGTCCTATTATCTGTAAATCTCAAAGTTTGCCAGTCTCTTAGTAAAACTGGGTGACACGGGTTACAGATGTGTGATTCTACAGTTATAGCAGAATCATGCGAGGTTTAAAAAGAAAGGCGATCTGCCCGCTGCTTTTTAAACTGGCTTAATCCGTTTATTGGGTGGGCCACACCTTATCTGGGTAGCATCAGGCACAAGGAAGAAGCCAATCCTCATAGTGATGTAAGCTGGCAATCGGAAGGTTGCTGGTTTGAATCCAAACAGCAAGTAATTCTACTCCATTGGGGCCTTGAGCAAGGCCCTTAATGTTAACGCTTCATCCGGGGGATGCGTTAACCTGCATCCAGTCCTGCAAGGAGGTCCTCAAACTTACAGGGAGAACTTGGAGGTTGATGGCAGGATCGGCACTCCAGCCACCATAAAAACCTCAAACTTTTCCCAGTGTGGTCCTGAGTGGCACTTGTGTCCCAATCCGACCAATCTATTGTGTGGTGGGTGTTGCAACATTTGTAATCAGCTCACACTCCAAACTCTCTCTTCTGAGTAAACTACCCATGCTTTGTGTGTAATGCTAACTGAATTATTCAGTTTGGGTCTCTGTGTGTGGACCTTTTTTCAGCTAATAGTGAATTTTTCCTTTTGTTTAACATTCCAAGAATGCAGAATTTGGTGATGGGTTTTGTGTATATAGTTTTGGGAATTCGTAGTATTCTGAACCAGTAGGAAGGTTATAATAAGGTCCCTGTCCTGACCAAGCTGTGTAGTGGGTCTCAAGTCCTCGGGCGTCATGCAGTCTAATGATTTTGTTCATGTGCTGTCAGAGCTTTCACATCTCCATTTTGAGATGTTACACCTTCCCACTTGTGTGTGTTTATGCAAGTTTCCAGTCAGGCCTTTGGGAGAAACTCAAGGTCACTGTTGTTTTTTCTTAGTTTCCAAAAAATAAGCAATTGAAGATAAAACTGTATTTTTGGAAAAAATATAAAGCAAATGAGACATTAAAATGCTCTAAATCAATTTAACCCTTGAAAATGTAATTTCAAACTAACAAGGTTATGTTTTCTTATTGTAAATGTAGACTTGGTGAAAGGTCAGAATTACATCAACACAGAGAATTTGAGACCCTTGTTTTCTCTGAATTTTCCAACTGGGATCCCCAAACTCATAGAGCACAAGAAATTTCCATTTTGTACAATACCATAAAGCGCAGCTTAATTGTCACAATTTAAATTTTAAATTTAAAAGTTTCATTTTCTGTGTTTTTTTTGTTTTCATGTTTCTCAGGGGCACTCTCTTTTTGTTGCTGTGATGCTACATGTTGCTGGCACATCAGCCATATGCTGCCAATGTGGGGCGTTACAGCATATGGCTATTTACAGGACAGATATAGTATTTCAAGGAATACTTTCACAAGGTAGCATTTAGTACATTTTTAAAAAATACTGTATCATCCTCGTAGTTTAGAATGATCCAGGGGCCCTAAGCAGTAAAACAAAGTCTTAAAACATAAGCAATATGCCCACTTTGAGCAAAAAAAGGTTACGATTTCAGTTGTTTATAACAACAAGCAGAAATCAGAAGTCACACATTTTATCACAGATCAATGGCTCACTTTTTTCCTGGGCAGGGATACTTTCCTCTTTACGGTCCATTTAGGATTCGGTTGGCGTTTAAATAAGAAAGTAAAACAGCCCCCAAACCACCCGTGTCTCAGGTTGTTGGCATGACATTTGTCCTTCTTCTTCTTCATAGTCAGCTGTTTTGCTGGTGTAAACTAGCTTCTTGTTTAACTCTGGGAAAAACTACATAAATAATTGGCTCCCTAAAAAGAACACAGCA
This sequence comes from Polypterus senegalus, assembly GCF_016835505.1. NCBI lineage: Eukaryota > Metazoa > Chordata > Cladistia > Polypteriformes > Polypteridae > Polypterus > Polypterus senegalus. The sequence goes on from NW_024383455.1 coordinate 19,702, forward strand.
ATCTGGGTCACAAAGAGTTTCGAAGACATTGTGGGGGCCTGAAAGAGACCAGCAATGGGGGTGAAAACGGCAAGACCTCTTTTTAAAATGGCAGAATCTCACTGTCTTTTTGTCCTTTCAAAATCACATAGACACTTAATTTTATTGTGTGAGAGGCTTCTCAAGTCATGGTTTAAAAATTAAAAACACCCCTAGCTTGAAAATGGCCACATTTTTTATGTTTTACTGTTTTTGTTTTACATTAGACTGGTGCCCACTAGAGCCCATTTTAGACTGCAAAGAGCAGATAGGTATTTTCAAATGTATAACAAAATCTTCACGTAGCATACAATGTTCTATGGCAAATTAATGTGAAAAAAAAACCCTTGACATCCTTTATCTTTTGAAGCCTACACCAAGTACCAGTTAGCATCTGAATGTTGTGTAAATAAGGAACAACATCACAGATTTGAGCATTAAAAAGGAAAAAAAAAAGATAAAGCCATTTACGGATGGCCCGGTGCTCACAAAATGTTTTAACATTTTTGATTTGGCTGTTTTAGTTTACCAAACTCTGATCAGTACACCAGTGCCGTCTCACTAGTCTCGACCATGGCTTTAAAAGTACACTTGACCCAAGTGCTGTGTTTCTTGATCAATCTTTATATTCAAGCAGGCTCCCACTAATGACATTTATTCTCCAGTCACCTCTGAACAAGCCCAACACCCAACACATTTTGATAGTAACATCCATTTTTTGATCCATCTTCTTCTATCACATAACCACAAAATCATCAGGCAGAGGACAGGTCCCAAAACTGGAGGCCAGTCTATCATACGGGTCTTTAAAACATCCTTTTATTCATTTAAAAATGTACACAACTGGTGAGTCCCGGGTCATCATCAAATCATTACCATAGTGTGATTTCTCCCCTGGTTTTAAACAAGCCACAATCTCAATTCCCAAAAAAATCCCACATAATAGAACAGAATGAAGACAGACCTGTTGCTTTGACATTTGTGGGCATGAAAAACTTTGAGATGCTGGTGTTAGCTCAGTGCTCCCTTGTTGGTCTCCCCCTTAGTTTGTCTAGTGGTAACAGAGCAATAGGGTGTGTACTACATGTCTCCCAAAACCTTGACAACTCAGTGACCAACACAAATTCCTCCCCTTTGAACTCATCCAGCTTTCTGTCCCTGACTCCACCTGTCAGTGGTTTCTAATTTCTTGTCCAAATGGGAAAAATCAGGTAAATTGGGGAAACTCACCTGTAGCTACTGTACAATCAGGACTGGTGCCCCCTGGGATGTGTGCTCTCCCACTGCTCTTCTTTCTCTATACTGATGACTGCACCTCCCAAATACTCCTTGTCAAAATCCTCAAATATGCTAATGGAAAAACCATCATTGGACCCCATCAAGTTGGCCAGGTCTTCATACTAACAGAAGGTTGAGCAGCTGACCCTTTTCTGAGGTTAGAACAATCTGGAGACAAACAAATTCAAAACTGCGGAAAAAAAAAAGTGGACCTCAGGAGAAACAAGGTCCTCTCCATATTTAATATATCAGTTGTGGAAGCCTTCAAGGTTCTGGGATCCACACTCTTACGGGGCTTGAAATGGAAGACCAATGTACCTCCATCATAAAAAAGGGACAGTAACAGATGTACTCCACCGACACCTGAGGAGTTCAATCTACCACAGGAGCTGCTGATTTACTGTAGTTCTAGAAACACAGCAATTCTCGAGTCTGTTCTAGCTTTTCCACCACAGTGTGGTTTTGAATTACAACTAAATATGACAAGAATGGCACAACATATAGTCAGGTCTGAAGAAAAATCACTGGCACCATTCTTCTCACCTTATAGGACAGGAATGGGAAATGAAAAAAGGCAGAAAATCATCACCAACCCCTCACATCCAGCCTCTCTGAACTTCTCCTATCCACCAGGTATTTGAATTGAACTGCCAGAACAAGCAGATATAAGTACAGTTTCTTTTAAGAGGCCATCAACCTGATGAATGTAATCAACTTCCAATGGCTGGGCTGGCTCCAACCTCTCCCCCCCCCTCCTCCCCTCTCCCAATGTCTTGCAAATTCTGCATTCATTCAGTATTTCCCTCGCTGACTTGCACATGTGATCATATGTTTACATTCCATGTTTTGTATTTAATTCAGGTATGTACTTGCCTATTGTGTGTATGTTTGTCATGCAATATATGTGGGAGAGTCAAAACTTATTCAGATTCTGATTTTAGAGTCTCAAGGAGAGTCAGGATGCTGGCATCCCAGATTTAAAACCAACCTGGATGAGATGCCCTCAAACATCAGACCCACACATGACTTTGGTATGTACAAGGAAACTGCAATACCTGGGGAAAACCCACCAGGAATAGGAGAATATGTAAAGTACACACTGTTTTGGACTAGGCCCATCTGAACCCAGCCTCTTGAGCTTTAGGAAAACACCAGCTACCCTTCAGACAAAAGTCAAAAACTAACTATACAAACCATTCCAAATATCATCTTTTATTCTACTTAACTGTTATGTAATATAATGTATTTGATAAAACTAGCATATAAAGCACAAAAAATCATTTTACAGGTGTTTAAAGAAATAAATAAACAATCCCGACACACAAAAAGGGGTGTTGATACAGTAAACACTGCTGACAGTACCCATTTCAGTAAGAACTTCCCGTAAAGAATTAATTTAATAATTTACCTGGGAGGATTGAACCAGTTTGGCTTTAAGTAGATTGATGTAAGCAATAGGAAAACCTTCTATAAAACATTGACATACAGTCTACCTACAAAAGTACCCCCAACACTTAGGTTTCACATTTTATTGTTATACACTGAAAAAGCGGATTTAATTTGGTGTTTTAACACTGATCTAAAGAAAAAGAAGATTTCATTCCACAGTAAAAAAAGATCTCTGCAAAGTAGTCAAATTAATCACAAATATAAAACACAAAATAACTAATTGCTCAGTATTCACCTCCTTTACCATGACACCCTAAATCCTCACTGTTAAAGCCAGTTGGCTTTAGAAGTCATAATTGGTTCAGTGGAGATCACCCATCTGGGGTTTCCATTTATTGTATTATAAATGCACCTTATCTGCAAATTTCAACCTGTTGTGTGTCAGTAAGGTGGCCTAACCTACATAATGAAAGGGCAAACTGACATTCCAAGCAACTCAATGAAAGGTGATTGAAAAGAAAGCTAAAAGATCTCCAAGTCATTGAATATCCCCTTTTTGGGAGCATGTGCTGATAGCACACACCTACCACACAACAGAATACCTGGATTGGGGCCAATTGGTTGGATTGCCAATCCCCAAGTTTTCCTGTAAATTGGATGACCTGCTTGCAGAGTTGGGTGTAGATTAATGTCATACCCAGGATGAAGCAGTTACAGGTTAAGGGCCTTGCTCAGGGGCCCAATGGTAGAGTCACCTCTGCCATTTACAGTATTCAAACCTCTTGATTGCTGCTGCAGATCCTAGCCTCAGAGCCACCACTCCCATCTTAGTGTTCAGTTAAATCGGTCATTAAAATGAAGAGTATGGCACAGTTGCTAGAGCTGCCTGTCCACAAAAATGAGTGATTGTGCAAGAAGAATAAATAGTGAGTCAGACCAGTAACAGACCTAAGGGGGAACTGTGAAGGGTTACATGCTACAGCGTGTAGAATTGAAGGCTGTGCAGATAACAATTGTTACCTGGGAACTTCACTTATCACACTTTATTGGAGAATGACAAAGAGAATTAATGTTAAATACAAAAAGGTAAACTAGTTACGAAAATAACCCAAAAGTTGATAGAAATCATGTTTGTACCTAATACTTGTTGCAAAAATTTTTTTGACCTATAAACATATCAAGTTATTGTGTTTACATGCCAAAACACACACACACACACACACACACAGGCAGACAGACAAACAGACAATTCCAAAAATTGTATTTTGGACTCGGGGAGGTCTAAAAGCGTCGAGATTATCAGAATCTCACATTGAATCTTTGGATGATTACAATTCTTCTCTATACTTCATATCGAGAAGTAAAAACCGTTTAACAGTAGGTCCAGGGGCGGGTAGACACTGGAATCGGCTAGGAGGGGTTTTAGGGTCTGGGGGGACCCAATTGAGCTTTTCAGCCATTACACTAAACATCATGTTTGGAGTAAGCCAAATACTGCACATTATCAAAACACACCACCCTACCATGAAACAAAGGATAGACAGTAAATGAATACAGTAAAAAACAGGAAATCTTGGAGGAAAAACCTGATGAACTCTGCAAGAAACCGGGAAAATTTGTTTTCAAGTAGGACAATGATGCTAGCTTAAACCAAAAACTACCAGGAATGGTTTAAAGACAACAATGTAATGGCTCTGGTGGCCGAATCAGAATTCAGACCTCAATCAATTGAGGAATGGTGACTGGACTTGAAAAAAGGGTGCTCACGAATGACCCCTTTAATCCCGATTGTTATCCCGATGTCAAAGCTGATACAGAGGCCTGTGAAGACAGACTCAAGGCTGTCACCGTTGTGTCTACTAAATACTGACTTGAAAATGCAGAGTACTTATGCTATCAGTTATTTGGAAACACTTTGTTTAGGTACTGTGAAAATATACTTATTATACTGTACATTTACTAACATGTAACAAAATCATAACACTTCTTTGAGTCTTCATAACACTTACAAAGCATCAGTAAAGTGTTTATTCATCTCTGTAATGTCACACTTCACTTTGGAATGGTCGAGGTGGTTTAACTGAGACCGTTTCTCTTGATATCACATACTTAGTATAAGACCTGAATCCCTTCATATTAACAAATAATTTTATCTATATCAATATGCCACACTGCAAAAAGATGAATAGACATTTTATTAATGTTTTATAACTGATATGAAGACTAAAAGAAGCCTTTTATAAGGTCTTGCTGCATAAAAGTAAATGACTAATAGGTGCATTTCTTTCAGTACCTAAACTTAAGTGTAATCAATTATTTTGTGTTTTATATTTGTAATTAATGTAGACCTTTTTGCAGAGATCTGTTTTCAATTTGACATTAAGGAGTGTTTTTCTATTGATCAATGCCAAAAAAGTCAAATTAAATCCACTGTGATTCAAAGTTGGATAACAATAAAATATGAATACCTTTCAGAGGCCCCGTTGACCATCAATCCTCTCAAATAGGATGAGGGAAAGGAATATTATCAAGAGCCCAACTTTAGCTCAGAGATGTCTGAGGAACCTTCTACATCTTCCGTTTTGCCATTGTGTACTGTCATAGTAGTTTGCTATCTGACTATAGAGACTTCACTGATTATGAAACAACTGTAATTCAAAAACAATAATTAATTTAAAAGATACTTTGAAAACAATATTTAGCTCTATGGTGCTCTGAGATATATACATTCAAGGCCACTGTGCTTTGGGATCTTCTAACAGTTGTAAAAAATCTGTATGTACTTGAGACGCACAAATCAAAGGAACTGATACAAATGGCAAATGAACAGAAAAACTGATTATTGCAGATACATGAAAAGGACTGAAACCTGGGGTTAAAGTTATATAAAGCATACTTTTAAGTACCTTAATGAATCTGGCATCCGCCATCCAACAATGTTTTATGCATCAGGCTCTGTAAATCATTGGTTTAGTCGCATTTAAATGTAACAGCCTGATGATCTTGATGGTCCCCCTAGTATAATAATCAAAAAAAATTAAACTCAACAGTGCCCGTAAAAAAAAGCCAATGGCAATATTTATTTGGGTCTCTGCACAACCTAAGAAAAACCCCCAAAATTTAAAGTAAGCCCCCAATCATTAAAGTATATCCATGTAATGTCCAAGTCAAGAGCAGAAGGTTAAAAGAACAGGAGAACATCCTATGAGTGAGCTTCAAGAGATAAAGAGTAGAGACACACTGGCAAAAGGATGACTGCGGAGAAGGTAAGGTGTGCTTAGCGGTGGCAGACCTTGTAGGATGAACTGCATCAGTAGTGTTGAGAGTTGCATCCTGGATGAAACAATTAACCAGAAAATGCCAGGGATGCCCGCATCTCTACTAAATGAGGCTGTGGGGTTCAAAGAGGTTTGAGAATGCATTACAAGAAGTTCTGGGCAACAGAAAAGTTCACATGGTCACTGCATGGGACAAGGTTGTCTTTTAAAAGGAAGGGTCAGCCGGTGCTTTTCAAAACTGCCATGTTGTTCCTTTCAGAGAATACAGAGTATGAAAGATGCCTGGTGCTGGGTCACTAAGTACCACTTAAGGCTGTTCTAAATGAGTGACCCTTTAACAAAAGATGAATCACCTCATATCAAGAAATGGGTTTATGGACGGTGGAAGAGATTCATATTTTCTCACTACAGAAATCTCAGCTGTGTCTGGAATCAAGAGAAGAAAAGGGAGTGTTTGGTGGTACTTTTACACAGGGAAGTGTGCAGCAATCCCGCCAGGTAGACTGGGGTTCAAGACCCATTCTGGAAGAGATCTGCTTGTGTTTACTTTGTGTTCATTTGTTAATTCCCTCATTGTGTTATTTCCAATAAATAGGCATTTTGATGGCATTATTGGCATTATTCTAGGTGTTTGATGGTTGCCACAGAGACAATGGCCTTCATAAAGTAGTAATCTGCCAATGCTCTACCTGAGGCAATATGAAATAATTATTTCATCAAAGTAAATCACAGTTCTACAGAAAGACATTAGAAAAATAACATTAACTCTGCAACCCACACAGTTGACAGTTCAAGCCCCCCCCTGATTTGCATGGACCCTGAGCCAGTCATGTATGCAGCAGTGCTCCCGTGTGCAGTCCTGTGCTTCCCAACCCTACAGCATCTTTGTCTCAATCCCGAACAATTCCC
>NW_024383456.1:0-18565 GCF_016835505.1 Polypterus senegalus
TAAAAACTAAACTCTTGTGGTTTTTCCTTCCAAGACTCTACATTCCCCGGCCATAGAATAACCAAAAGAATTTTTTTTTGGCAGTTTTTTGAAAAAAAAAAACCACTTTTCCCCGTGCTTTCTAGTTTTGAGAAAGCAAGGTTAAACCCGAAATGTTACAAGTCAAATAAACAAAACAAGGTAAACCAAGAGGCTTTGTTGGGTAATGATTGCCCCTAGCATTTTTTCATAAAGGTCCATCAGAGCCATTGAAGGCACTTGGGGGCTTAGATGTGACCACCAAAGCGTATCTGGTAGGTAACACCTTCATTTAATTGGATTCTACTATGAATGCCTTGATGTAATTTCCCTACTATATCAATAACGACAAGTTGTTCCCGAAGGTGTGAGTGTAGATTAGGCCTCCTGAAAATTGAGATCCCCAAATTTCATCTCTTTTTAACATGCCCATTTTGTAGGATATTTAAGGGATGGGTTATTATTTTTTTCTGAATAAATCTATTTTTAATTTTTTCTTTTTGGGGCGTCCTGGAATTGGCGGGGAAATTTTTTAAAAACCCCTCAAACAGCACCTGAACAACCTAAATAAATTTAAATAAAAATTCCTTACCCCACCATAGCTAATTTTCAAAAATTTTTTCTTTATTATTTTTTAAACCCAATATTTCCAAGGCTGCAGATATAATATGAAATTTAATTATTAAGGAAAATTCGTTGAAATTAACAACCCATATGTTATATTTTTATTTGTGAAACCATGAAAAGCATTCCTTTTTGGATTATTTCCCCAGTAAAACTATTTAAACCCTATAATGTTAATAATTATCCATACCTTAAATAAACGGGAAAGATTGTTAAGCCCTAAAACCACTGGTTCGCCCAAGATTTTTGGGGAGTAAAAACTTTCCCCTTTTCTGCTTCCTCATAGGCAAAGAGGGCCTGTGGGGACGCTCGCGTCCAACTCCGCTCTATCTTGGCCCTACGTAAATTTTTTCCTCTTGGGGTCCTTGAATTTTTTTCCCCGGTCCTCCAAATAAAATGCGCCGGGGGCCAGGAGTGGTTCGTGGCCAAATTAACTTTTGAGTTTAATATTTTAACTGTTTTTTTAACCTTTTATCACTTTGGGGAAACACAAGTTGCATCACTTTTTCGGTTTCTTTTTTAAATTTGGTTTTTTTTGGCAGGGATTCAAACGGAAAGCGGAAAAAAACAGGCCTAACCCCTGCTACATGAACCCAAAATTTAAAAGGAAATGAAAAGGGTTTTCGCTTATCCCCTACCCACAAGGCCATTTTTTGAGAGCGAAACCAATTTTCCCGCCCACAGGTAATCTTAAGGGGTTTGGGCCTTGAATAAATTTTTGTTATCTTTTTAGGGGCGACCACGGGCATACTCGGGGCATTTGGGGACCAGTAAAACCACTCGAACCCAATATGTGAGAGGGTTATACGACCTCTAAGGGCCCAAAAATTGGGTTCAATAGCCCGGGGAAACCAATCCCCGGGAACTGGTTTGATAAAACTTCTCCCGCTTCTTCTAGGCAAAAAGATGGACGCTGGCTAGGGAGACCGGCAGCGGATCTCGCCTCCTTCCTGGCATTTCCCTGCCCATTCCTCCCACCTCCCGCGCCTTCACATTGGGCCTCCCTCCTCCCTTGAGGCGCGGGGTTGCGGTCCCTCCAAAATTTTTGGATAGGCCTGTTTTTTAACAGGGGCCGGACCCCAAACCCCCTACGGCTCCCGTTTTACAGAGGGGGCGCGGGCCAGAGACCCAAAGAGGAGGCGGGCCGCCGGCTGAAAAGAATGCGGCCGGCCACCTGCAGCAACTACCCCCAACCACTGAGCCCGAGCCAGGTTGAGTGGAAGCCAGCGGAAAAGGACCCGGCGCCTCCCCTTTGGGGCCGAGTGGGGTCCGGAGGATTTTCGGCGCCCTGGGGCTTTTGGGACCCCCCCCCCAACATACATGCTCGCTTTCGTCCTTACGGCCACAGTTTAAAAGGGGAACATTTATTTGTTCCTTGAAGGGGAGGGTATTCGTCTCAGCCACTGCCCATCTTACCTGGAGAGCCAATCAAATGGGTCTTTTACCTGACCCCCCCAGGTTCCGGGAAACTGGCAAATGGCGCGGAAAGGGGCCGTACGCTCCGGCCTTTTGGTTTTGTAAGGGAAAACCCAGCCCTCACGGCCCCCACGCCATCAACAGGGCCCCCTTTGAGCCTGGGCCAGGGGCCTTTCCGTGGTCAGGGCCTGAACCGGCGGGGGAAGATTCCCCGGGGGAGAGGACAAGCAGAGGGAGACCCGGGCCCAGGCCCCAAGACCCTCCTGCGGCCCTGCCATAAATTTTCCGGAGCCTGGACTCACTGAGACAGGGAATATGACCCCTGCCTTTTGGGCCGGGCAGCGATTGTTTTCCCAAAAGGGGCCGCCGGGGCGGATTACCGAGAACCCCTTCCTTTGTCTTCGGAAATGATCTGTTGAAACAGTGGTTACCATTGGGTTTACCGATGGGGAATTTTAATTCCCCCCTGTACCTTCCGGGGGGAAATCAAAGGGCGCTGTTACCTACCCCCCCAGGCCGGGGAAAAAGACTGGAAAATTAGCTCCCCCTCGGCCTGGACCCAATGAGGGAGGCAACCTCCCTGTCAGCCAGACCAGGGGACCTAGGAGGGCGTGCTCCTCTTCCCTACCCCTGCGGAAATTCCGAAAGGAAAGAGGTTTCCCCGGAGCCCAACCCCGTGGCCCCCAAATTTCCGGCCCAGGGTTTGGACTATGACCCCCGGGGTACCGAAGCGGTTCCCTCGCTCGAAACAAAGATCCACGGGAACCCCTTCTTAACTTGTTTTCCGCGGGGGGCTCCCCAGAGCCTCAGGCGGAAGTCTGCCTTCACTTGGACCTTCAGGAGATTGTGAAATTCCACTGGGCCCCACCTCGTCCTAAATTAACTCCGCAAACTGGCCGGGTTGGTGGGCGGTTTAACCGGGCCCGCCAACCGGGAATGCTCCCTATTATATCCCCTGTGGCCCCGGAAAGGAACTTTGGGACCAGCCCTCCACCCGTCTTTTCCTGCGGGGATACCCAGGCCCCAGGGGCTTCCCCCTTGAATACTATACGAGGCTGACAACCCGGGGATCCTCAGATCCCTAGGACCGGGGCCTCCCCTCATATTTGGAGGTGGCCAATCGGGCAGATCCCCTGAACGGCCCTTTTCACCCAAACGAGGGTTGGTTTGTGCAAACCAGCGCCAGGCCGAAGTATTTACAACCGCGGGCTCCGTCCTCCAGGAGTTGCCCCGGGGGACCCGGTCTAGGGCTTCTCCCAAATTACACTAAAGGCCCCCCGGGGTCCTGGCAGGCCAAAAGAGGTTGGGAGGAAAGGCCTCTTCACTTTGGAGACCCCAACCGTCGACCGATAAAGAAGGTCTAAACACACCTGTAAAAGCCCGGGAAAGAATGGAGGGAGTTCCCCCCTCACCAAGGTCCTCCCCCTTTCCGCACTGCGCCTTAACTGGGGAAAGGACCCCCAAAAACAGCAGGCGAGGTTAGACAAACACCCCGACCCCTGGAGGTGGAGGAGTTCCCGCCAGGCACCTTTTTGAGCCCTGTTAAAATCCCGGGAGGCCCCCCGGGAGGGGGCCAAAAACCGACCTCCGGGGACAGCAGCGCCGGAGGTTGAGACTTGGGAGGGTGAACGCCCGGATAATGTTGGACATGGACAAATTGAAGAGCCATAGTCCCTGGTCCAGCCCTTGTCCTCGTCTCCAAGCCAGGCGGCTCCTGGAGGTTCTGTAATGACTTTAGGCGTCTGAATCAGATCTCAAGTTGATGCCACCCATGCCCCATTGGCGGCCTCCTTGGCGGCTGGGTCGGCTCGATATCGCCTACCCTTGACATGACAAAAGGGTATTGGCAAATTCCTTTGGCATCCCAAAGGAGAAAGCGGCCTTTAGCACCCCTAGGGGACTGGCGTCAAGGTCCTCCCATTTGGGCTCCCGGGGCTCGGCGCCCTTTCCCAACGTCTGGTAGATAGAGTGCTGGCGCCTCCCAGTCCTATGGCCGCCTACCTGGAGGGCGTTGTATCTTTTCCCGGGCACCTGGGAGGAGCATCTACTGCAGGTAAAAGCTGTCCTCCGAACACTGGCTAAACCCGGCCCCCGCAAACCCGGAAGTGTTTTGGATTAAAGGAGGCCAAATATTTGGCTACCTCGTGGGACAAGGACAGGTGCGACCACAGAGCTCCAAAGTGAAAGACATCTTAGAATGGCCCGTCCAGTCCCAAAAGAAACAGGTGCAGGCTTTCTTGGGGCTTCGAGTTTACCGCCGGTTTGTTCGCTTCTCCGAAGAGCAGCACCCTTGACTGACCTGAAAAAAAGAGGCTCCCCTATCGTGGTGTGGACGACAAAGCAGAACCGTTCCAGTGACCTGAAGGCCCTAAGGGGCACCTGTTTTACGGACGCCCGATTTTGGGCTCCGTTTATTCTCCAGCCCCGGCGCCTTGGGACACAGGCCTGGGTCCCGTGCTGAGCCAAAGCGTCCGATGGTGCGAGCACCCTGTGATGTACCTTAGCGGAACTGATGGACCGGAGACCGTGCAGCGGCAGTGGAAGGGGAGGCCTTAGCCTTTAAAGTGGGCAGTGACCCACCTCGGTACTACCTGCTGGGTGCGAGTTGGCTCTGGTGACTGATCACGCTGCACTTCAGTGGATGTCCCTGCACAAAGAGTGAACCCGCGGGTCACCGGGTGGTTCCTGGACTTACAGCCTTAAGTTCCTGTCCCCCTCGGCGGGGCACCCTTCAGGCCAATCCCGGGCCCCCTCGTATTCCCGGACCCCCTCGGTTGGTCCGCCCGACCTGCGGTCCTGGGCTAAGGGGGGATGTGTCCGCCTTGTAGTAGGAGGCCGCGGATTGATTCGACAGCACCTGAGAAACCCTCCCCGCCAGGGAATGGTGGGGTATAACTTTCTCCCTCTGCTTCCTCATAGGCAAAAGACCGTCCTGCACCATAGGACGATGACCGCGACTGCGACTTCCTTCTCCGCCATCTTGCCCTGGCGTCATCCTTCCCATCCTCCCTTCGGTCCTTCCCAATTCCCCCCATTTCCCGCTCCTCCCCAAAAAATAGCGCTGGCCGGAATGCTATATGAACTTTTGAGTTTATAGTTTTGACCTTTTAATTTTGTGTACAATATAGGGGGCCCGGAAAACCCCAACCCTTGCTACTGTCTCTCTGGTCTTTTACAATATGTAGATATGTATATATGTGGATGTATGTGTGTATATATATATATATATATATAGTGTATATGTATGTGTATATATATATATGTGTTATGTATTTTATATATATATGTGTGTATGTATGTATATATGTAGATGTGTATATGTGTATATATATATATTTTGTGTGTGTATGTATGTTTGTATGTGTGTGTGTGTTTTATGTGTATAGATATATATTTATATATATATATTAAAACAACACTCATAACAGTGACAAAACAATTACATTGACAATCATGTTACGTTATTTTAAAATGTTTCCTTTTCTTTTCATTACTTCTTTAACACAACTTCTCCGCTGCAAAGCTGGGGTATTTTTGCTAGTATATATATATGTGTATATGTATATATGTAGATATGTATGTATATGTATATTTTGTATATGTGTATATGTATATATATATGTTTATATATTGTGTGTGTGTGTATATATATATATATGTGTATGTATATGTGTATATATGTATATGAAATTGTGTATATGTATATATATGTTTATATGTATGTAAGATATATATATACTGTATATATATATATATATATATATATATATATATATATTATATATATATATATATATGACAGCAACACTCATAACAGTGACAAAGAAATTACATTGACAATCTTTGTTATGTTATTTTTAAAATGTTTCCTTTTTTTTTTCATTACTTCTTTAAAACACTACTTCTCAGCTGTGAAGCTCGGGTATTTTGCTAGTAGTGAATAAAACCCTTTGTTATTCATTTTTAACGTGTGATGCTTTACTGTGTCTGTGGTTTGGGGGCCTCTGGCTCCCCTTGTCACAAAACAAATGTAACAAAGTTGAATTTACAAGGTTAACACAACACTATCTGAGCTCCATACTGTCAGACAAATGATCTTGAATATAATATCCATTCTGTGTTTTTAAAGCACTAATCTAATGAAACTAGGATTGTGTGATAGAGATATTCTATTTTGATGGAAACTTTTTTTCTGATCTGTTTATCTGGTAAGAAACACCTACCTCATACCTACTGTACATTCACTACAGAGTTTGACATACTCCTCCATAGTATACTATAAAATTAGACAGCCTGAGACTAACTGTGGATGATGGGCTACATGGCGAACACAACCTGAGCATAGAAACAATTGGCCTGTAATGTGTGAGGAAGCTTATAAGTGATCAATGAATAAATTGATCAAACCCTTTTATACACATTCCCATTTTTAAACACTTCATTTAAAATTATGTATAATAATGTATAATTGTCTATTTCAACAATAAATGATTTCTGAATAAGACTGCAAAGTAATTACATTTTAAATGTTTTGAGGCATTGCTTATGAGTATCCAGAGGACGTTTCTCCTCGGTCTTGTACCAAACATGCTTATTGAAGAGCCTACTGAAAGGTAAAACATTTCCCTAATTAAAAAAAGAACTATAAAGAATGTAAACTGTACATAAACCTACAGCTTGCATCAAACATATAACATGTCAGCATTCTTTTTTAACAACAAAATATTGACAAACATGTCTTTAACAGAACAACTCGCAGTAAACACTATTCTGACCTCTGTCATAATATGAAGGAAAGCGACTGGATCAGACTTACACAAAATGGAAACTTGGTAAGCTTTCTGAACACACTGCTGGCAGGATATGGGGAGGAATGACAAATGCAATAAATCAGATTATCAGCACTTTGGGGAAAAAAATGTGAGCATTGGAAACTGAAAGTGTTAACATTTTTATCTGATAAAAATCCCGATTATGCAAAGGGAATGTGAAAGTTCAGTTGTGGGAGGAGGGAAGAGTAGAAATGAAAAACAATGTGTTGAGGTAAAGGTGCATACAATACATCACTGAAGTAGGAAAAGCCTGTAAATCAGACAGATTTAGTTAACAACTGTTTTTGTTTTAAAAATAGCCTTATTCATCATTCCGCTACTGCTATGGAAACAGTGTGGCTCTTGCAGTTGTGAGCATTTTAATTACTTAGCTGTGAATAATTAAAATTTAATGGTGTAAAATTATAATAACTGAGCATTTATGAACTTCATTTTCTTGAAATGTATAGCTGAAAGAGAGAATAGGAGGAAAAGTGTGATAAGAAATTATTTTTTGTGAAATTTGGGTGGTGGCGGGTTCCGTCTTTTGCTTTAATTGGACCTCTATACATCCATCATGCAATGTGTACAAACTGATTGGTCAATTTCTCGCTGCAGTGCAATTTTGACAATAAGTTGAAATGCAAATTAGTAATATGTGATATATTTTATCAACTGTAACATTTTTCTTACAATTACAATTATTGTATTGTTCAGAAGTGTTCATTTTGAAAGTTCCGTGAACTGGGGACTCTACAGTAACAGTCTTTTAATGAACAAAGCTGTGAGATCAAAACCAATTCATCTATTAAGGCCATGGACATATGAGCAAGACCTACATCATTTTTCTAAGAATATATTTTAACTTTAGATGTTTTAAATTGGGTCTATTTTTTTAGGTGGATTAGGGATCACTTAACTATTGACAGTCAGGAGATTTGTGCAGTTTGTCTTTCTTCAGACTTTAAAGGAGCTAAAATTTAACAGCATGTCTGATACACATTAATTTCCATTCTTTCAAGTCATTTTTAAAAATGTGCTTGGGCGAACTTAATACAAACAAAAACAAAACAATATTATTTCATTCCTTGATGTTAAACATACACAGTCTAATAGTTGTTTAATGCCACATGACACATCTATTTGTCGCTCATCTTCATGTTCAACAAAACATGATAGTCCAAAACAGAACTGGCTAAATCTGTGCCTGCATGACCAGTCTGTAGGTCTCAAGATTGAATGCCAAAGCATATGACAATCTCTTTCGAAGACTGCCTCACCACGATCTCAGAAACCAACTACAACACCAGTTTTCAGTAAGTGGAAGCAAGCTGCTATTGCTGTAACCCAACATGTAGTCTTTTTACTAACAAAACACATATGACAGTGAAGATCTATATTTGGATGCCATTTGTCATACAAATATGCCAAACCTTTCCAGAAAAATCACTGATTAAGATGTGATTCATTAAAAGCCTTCTACATGTGCACTTTATGTACATCACCTTAACTTCTCATGAATGTAATACTCTAAAATTTTAAAAAACAATAAAATTCTCCTAAATTTAAAATAATCTTAATCTACATCTTAACAATACATTTTAAACTAGGTAAGAAGAAGCTGTTGGAGAAACTGATACTCATCAAAGAACTGTGAACATGTGAGCCAGGCGGTGGTATACCAGCTGATGGGCAATATGGTAAGACTTCTTATTTTGATTGGGGTTGGGTCCTTCATGCAGAAAGTTGCTCACCTAATGTAGCTGTAAATATGCTCAGATTAAAATGTATGGTCTGCCTTTGACATCATTGATGTTTCATTTCGCATTATCAAACACAGCACCCAGAAAGTTCAAAAAGGATCAAATACAAGCACCAGGGAACTTTATAAAGAGGGCTAAGGAACTTGGAGAATTTGAGTGCAGAAATTTAAAAAACTTAAGTTTGAGTCTAGCCAACAAGTGTTATATACAAGCAGTAGACTTTAAATGTCCTCTACCTTCTTTATCAAGACAGAAAGAATGGTTACCTTTGCTTTTTCCATCTATTTATCTATCAGACCTGTAAATAGCTGGAGTGCAGCTAGATGATAAATTGGACTGGACTCCAATACTGATGCTCTGTGCAGAGGACAGAGCCGACTATGCTTCCTTAGAAGGCTGGCGTCTTTTAACATCTGCAATAAGATGCTGCAGATGTTCTTTGAAAGTTGTTTTGGGGAAACACCTCTTCTACATGATGGTGTACTGGGGAGCAGCATAAAGAAGAGGGCGCCTCACGCCCGGACAAACTGGTAAGGAAGGCAGGCTGTATTGTGGGCAGGGGCTGGACAGTTTGACATCCCTGGGGAGAGCGACGGCCTGGGCACTCCTGTCAATCATGGAGAATCCACTGCATCCACTGAACAGTATCATCACCAGACAGAGGCAACTTCAGCAACAGACTGCTGTCACTGTCCTGCTCCACTGACAGACTGAGGAGATCGTCCTCTCCTACACTATGCGACTCTTCAATTCCACCCAGGGGTAAATGTTAACATTATACAAAGTTATTGTCTGTTATACCTGCATATTTATCACTCTTTAATTTAATATTGTTTTTATCAGTTGCTGCTGGAGTATTTGCATTTCCCCTTGGGTTAATAAAGTATCTATCCATCTAATATCTATCTATCTATTATTTGCTTTATCTTTTTTTAAAGCTGAAAAGTACATCAGCACAGGTCCAGAAGATGCTGGGTAAAAACCTAAGTAAATTGAAGCAAGTTAAAAAAATATTGCTTACTGAAAGGAAAAAACCGTAATCCTGAACATATCAAGTTTCAAGGTGCTGAATGTTTATGACTCCTTTCAGATTTAATCATTTCTTTAATAATCTGGGACAGTTATGAATGTAAAATAAGCATAAGAATTAAATATAGGTAATATTCTTGAAGTTATTGCAACAATGAGGATATTTTGTAAACTCTTAATTCATTTATCTGTCAATCTGTATTAATAATTTCATTCTTCCTAGTAGCTTTTGCCAAAAGCTCTGTCAAATTCAAGAATGAAAACCTATTGAGAAACCAAAGTAAATAAGGCTCTAATTGACAAATGTCTTACTGTATGAGGGCAAAATGAAACACTCCATGAAGGAAGGAAGGAAAATACTTAAAGAACTGTTTTAGATGCAGAAAACTTTTTGTATCCTTCAGTGTTCATTGTTTTTCCTCCACTCAGCCTGTTAATTTATTTCCAAGTGCAGTATACATAAGATGTTTTCATGTTGTCTGTAATTTTTTAACTGTGTTTAGGTTTTGATATCTCATGAAATTTTGAAAATAGGAACGATTAAAATGTGAAAATATGTTTTAATCAGTTTCTTTTTTTTAATTGTACTTGATAAACTCATATCTTAGAACTCAGAGGTCAATAGTCTCTCACATTTGTATAAATGAAATTTCACAGCTAAAACAGGATGTTTATGAACATCCTTAGTCTAGATCTCTTTATCTGCAAGTCCTGTAAGTCAAGTTATTTGAGTCAAGGCTTAATCGATTTTTTGGGTAATGTTTTTCCTGTTACAAACTGAAAGAGAAAGCACCATATAGGCTATTTCCTTATTTGCATGTATTTCTTTTTTTTTGTAAATGATTAGATCCCAAAATGTTGTAGGGATTTTAAAATGTGTGAAATCTAAAAGTGGATAAGTTTTTAAATGATTGTTAAAATATGTACTTGGTACAGTTGTTTTTATCTTCAAATAGAATGGTACTGCTGCAGTGTTATATTTGCTGAAGGACTGTTTCTATTTATAATGTGGATACTTGTGCCATTTCAAAGCACTAGATTTATTTAATTACCTTGTATTATTTTTTACTTTTTACCATCTACTTTACTAAAGGTTTAGGCATATCTGGCCACTTGGGTGTGGATATAGAAGAAAAGCAGCACTCAGCATTAATCCTAAATTGTGCCATCCCTTTATGTCACCTTATCTGTCGAAGAACACAGCCATGGATTTTGCACAAATATTCTAACCTAGAGCATAAGGACTTAAATTATGTATTTTTTGTTTTTCCCCCTTTTAACACCTAAAACGAAACTGTCTATTAGTCGTTTATACCAATATGATCCCAAACTTAACCGCATTCTAAACTCTTAGTCACTCTTAGTGTCATTATTGTGACTTAATTCATGAGTACATTGAAGTTATATGTCTGTGCCTAAAATTGTAAAATATTGTCACTTTGTTGATTCATCAGGTTTATTACTATTGCACTTCAAGCAGTCTCCAGAATTTTTAATGAAATTATTTGGATTAAATGTACAATACAATATGTGAAGATGTTTGAGTAGATATATGTTGTATTAAAATTCCTAATATGATTAGAGATGTAGTCCTTGCTTCTAATAATTTTATGAGTTGTTTTAATTATAGTGTGTCAAAAAATAGACAAAGAGCCAAAAGAAATGGTTTTGGGGGAGCCTCCGTGTACTTGAACCTGGCTGCAAAATGGTAAATTGATTGCCGATAGTGTACAGAACTGATTTGGCTGAGGCAAAGATGGCCGTTTTTAAAAGGGAAAGGGTTTAGTGACATGCAGAACCAAGCGGAATTTCCGTAACTGGTCTGCAGTGGAAAGAGAAGTTAGCAGCTCCATACCCCCTGGTCTGGCATGGAATGCCTTCATTGAGCCTTTAGCTGCCTCCCATGTGCACGTCTGTGACAACTGCCATTCTCCATCAATTAGATCAGCCTTACTTTAAAGGGAAAAATACGAAATCGGACAGATATTAAAATAAGACTACAAAAATCTCCCAAAATCAATATCTAATCAAACCAGATTTAGCTGTTTTTACCTCAGTTGTATCTGATATCTGTTTTTTTAAACCAAAGCTATTCTCAAAATTTAATTTTAAATGAAATGTAAATGAGAATCGTTATTAAATATCACTGATCTATAAAGGATTAACTTTGAGTAATATAATTTTTCTATGGTAAAGGCACAGTCCTTCCTTTTACTTATTAAGACATAAGTACATATTTTTCAGACAATAAACAGTCCTTTCACACAACATGAAAACCATATATGAAGTGCTACTACAAATTAGTATAGCAGACACATGCAACAGCCAAATGATTTATCTTACTCACTACCCTTATGACCTCTCTTTTATAAGGAAGCCTCATGTTTTGGTGGCTCTTATGCCCTGGGATTATTTTTTTCCTGAAAATTTATTATACCTAACCAATTTATAGTTATAAAAGGTTAAAGGGTTTGGCCCCACTGGTAAAACATAATCTTACAACTAGAACATTTAATGAATAAATGCCATTAAAAGTACTGTTCTCCTTTTCAGATTTTGGAACAAAAAGTACTCTCAGTTTTCAATTCCATGAGACTAGATACAGCATTCCTGCAGGACACATTAAAGCACAGAATATCATTTTTGAAAAATCTACAGTTTTGAATTCTTTTCTGCCCCTCAACTAAGAATTATGTAAAATGTTTTAGCTTTTTTCTCCATTCTGACATTCTTCCTACGATTGTATACTTAAGATTCTTAATTCTTCTCCTGGGCTTTACTAAAGCTTGTTTTTCTGGTTTTGACCTTAGCTAGTTAATTTATGTTGAATCCACATTCTGATTCAATCTTTAAAGCAAATGCAGCCCTGTTAAGTCAGTACAGTTATTATGTTAAGGCAAAACAATATTTACTGTAGGTTTCAAAACTAAAGACATATCAGGAAAAGGTTAAAATTTATAGCACCTCTTGTATAGCACAGTACCAATTAATGAGTAAACATGTTAACAGTTTACAAAGTTTATTCTATGCTCATACCTTTTTTGAATAAAATCTACAGTTATTTATCAGTCTTTACTTGAAATCATCTTTTATGCTCTTTTAAGAAGGAGTTTTGCAGTAATACCTAATGGGACATGATTTCTTAATGAACAATCTATTTGGTAACTTACACTATGTTCTAGCACACTTTCTTATTTTGCTTAACTTGAAGATCCTCACCTAATCACATGGTAAAAAGGGTGTCCCAATTTATCAAAACTGTACAAAATCATTTACTACATAAACAACAGTTGTAAAATTAATTAATGTTGTCTTCAATTAATTAAGCGTGCGAGCTCTTTAACCTTATGTATCGTTTTAAAAACTTTAAGCGATTTTTCTTCATATATCTCCGCTTTGTTCTTTGCCTTCTTGGTGGGCAGGGGAAGTTGTTTTATCTTATTTGAACAACATGAAGTACAGTTTGTCTTGCTGCCTTGTACCTTACTTTTTGTGATGCAACCTTTAAAATTAATAACATTTTTTAAAAAAATGTTTTGAGATTAATCTTCCCATCTGTGCGTGAGCTGTTGCACATTATTTTTCTGTTTTTTTTCTGAGTATATTTTGTTGTTTTGTGCTCCTGTTGTTCCTTTTGCGTAATTAAAGCTGTTGCCTTTTTCAATTTTTTTTCATTACTATCTCATTTTTGAAACTGGTTAAGTAGGCTGGTGCATTAGAGGCAGGGGGTTAATGGGTTGTTGTTTTTATGTGGTCAATTTTTACAAAATCTCAAAAAAAAAATTATTAAAACACAAAAATAATACTGTAAATACAAACAACATAATATTAAAATACTAGAGCAGAAATGTTTTTGTTCTCTACTCACCCAACAATCTGCAGACATAACTAAGAAAGACAAAGGTAAAATGGAGTGTCAATGTTGTGATCAGAGTTTTAGCATTCCCCTTAAACAATTTTGGGTTTTATGTATATATTATTTGTCTTTTAAAATGTTACATATGTGTTCATTATGACAGTGACATCATTACAGCATCTTCTTGTTTTGCTCATTGCTTAGAGGCCTGTATTTTTGAGTTTTTCCATTTTGTTGCTTTGCTACACACTTGATTGTTTTATGTCCTACATCTACAAAAATGTCTAGAGAAGAGTGACTAGGCTGACTCCAGGGCTACAGGATGAATTATTAGGAAGATTAAAAGAGCTGAACTTATACAGTTTAAGCAAAAGAAGATTAAGAGATGACATGATTGAAGTGTTTAAAATGATGAAGGGAATTAGTATAGTGGTCGAGACTGTTACTTTGAGTTTAAAAATGAGTTTAAGAAGAGCAGGGACACAGTTGGAAACATGTTAAGGACAAGAGAACCATTGGGGTCCATTGGAATAACTTACTAAGTACCGTGGTAGACAGTAGTACTTCAGGGACTTTCAGAACTGGACTTTTGGATGTTATTTTTTGAAGAAGTAAGTGGATAGGACTAAACGAGCTTTGTTTAGTAAATGACCAGTTCTCCCTCCCGGATTGTTCTAATGTTCTAATGTTACTTCTGTGTTTCATCTTTTAAAAGTTGGTGGTGTGATGATCCAAGTATCCACTCCAAATAGAAAAAATAATCTTCTTCATTAATTTTGTCTGCATTAGAAGTTAGGGAGGCTATTGAACCAAGTAATGAGTATTTTCTGAAGATTTTTTGGGTAATCTTTGGAATTTGGCAGTTTTATTTACTTTTCTACACCTGTCCATCAAACAACTATTCTTGTCTCTCTCTTGAAAGTTTTATTTCTTGGTCTTTGTTTCACTGTCGCAGTTTCCTTTGACCCATAATATACAGTCAAAGGTCATGGTGATGGGTATCTGAATTAACACAATGGTCCCGTTCAGCAGCTGATCTACAATTCCTTCAGTTGTCCCTTCATTTTTTTTCTTTTTCATACGATGTGACATATATCACACAGAGAGACTACATCCACACCCCTCTAGTTATTTGTATTTTTTCTTTGATGAGGGGTATCTGTAGGGGTGATCCTCTCAACTCATAAAAGTTAGTTAATTTTTATTTGCTCTCAGTATTGTGACTTTGGCTTTTAAATAATTTAGGTTGCTGGAAGGAAAGTTATTTGCAAAAGATAAATCACTGCTTTTAATTAATTTATTGTTTGTGTATTTTTTCAGTGGATTCATTATACAATATCCTTTGATGATGCAATCTTTCATGTAAATTTTTTTGTTTTAGCTCAATTCTAAATCCCTATTATGTATGTACTTTTTAAGTGTGAGCTTACTTATAAATTTTTTTTTTGAATTATACTGAAAAGTAATTCTCCTTATGTCACTTTTGATTATGTAGTTTAAGGAATTACATAGACAATTTTACATTTAGGATGAATAGATGATTACAACTTAATTGAAAGGGTATGGGTAAAGTACAAATAATTCCATTCTTTAATGTGTCTGTATTTTTATAACTAAATTAAATAAATATGGGCACCGTCTCCATATTTGGGTACACCTGTGCTCCTTGATCCTATAGATCCCATTTCAATCAATACTTTCTTAATACTTTTATGCAGGATTTACTTCAACAAGGGTACACACATAAAAGAAATGAGGGGCGTTACTGAAAGAACTGGCCAACAGACAATATCATAGGTTAGTTTTTAACTTCATATGACAAAATCATAAAATTTGATCAAATATAGCAAAAGTTGTGCATGGCATGTATTCAAGGTCCACAGGTATTACTTTTATCTGTATTACCTTAAATTTTTTGGCACTGTTTTACTTGTGCTTTAAAATGTTATAATAAGTACTTAATTATTATTGGCTTTATTTTAATGCATATTGCACTGCAAAAAAAAATAAATTTATGGATAGTAAAGCTCAATTAATTTATTTTGTTAGTGAAAAATATAAAGTGAATCTTTTCATGCATATAAAAAACATTGTAATTTGCAAAACTATTTGCCTTATACTTTTTGCAACCAGCTAAAAATCTGTAAAATTAATACAGTGATGTTTTTAAGTAATAATGGTTGTCCGTATTTATGCATCAAAAGTAAACACTCAAAGTTTATTAATTGTTGTTAGTGAGGCACAAAATGAGTATATGAACTATGTTTAAAATGAAAGGGAAAACAAAAGGTGAATTTCAAGGAGTGAAACTAGGCACAGAAGCAATGATAGACATTTTCCAGTTATTAAACAAGCAGTGGATATTCTGGAATTAAAACCAGATAAGCCACATATTAGTCTTATTCAGTACTATATGTCCAGAATGTTAAAAATGCTGAGGTACAACTAAGTCATGTATGTCTATCTATCTATCTAGTGTCATGGATGGCGGGGCCTGCCCCCAGGACGCCTGCCTTGGAAGGACCGGGGAGCAAGTGTGACAGAGCATCACCTCCCCGGGGACAATAGATGGCAAACCCCCTGGATGGCATCGATATCTCGGACTCCTGCAGGGCTTTTTGGGAATTGGAGTTTGTTACAGCTCTTTTGGGATCTGGGGGTGCTGCCAGGATGTGCTGCAGTGGTCTCTGAGCCTGTGTGGATGGTTCTGAAAGTGGGTCCATGAGCCCGTGGGAGCACTTCTGGGTGACCTATATAAAGGACCAGCAGACACTATTTGAGGAGTGGGTAGGAGAGGGACTGAGCTTGCAAGAGAGGAGTGGAGGAGATAAAGAAGAGGGAGATTTTGATTGGCATTTATTTGAGATTGTGCTTAGTGTGTGACTCTGTTGTGTCTGTGGTACGAGAAGGACGAGTACACAGACTTAAGAAAATAAAAGTTTATTTCTTTCATAAGTGTGTCTGTTTGTGTCGGGTCAGTGCCCATTTAGATCCTTTTGTTACTAATATATATATATATATATATATATATACTGTATATATATATATATATATACACACAATACTTATAAACAATACACTAATCTATAACTAATAAAGGCAAGCCCTCACTGACTGACTGACTGACTCATGACTCATCACTAATTCTCCAACTTCCCGATAGTAGAAGGCTGAAATTTGGCAGGCTCATTCCTTACAGCTTCCTTACAAAAGTTGGCCAGGTTTCATTTCGAATAATGGTCATAACTGGAAGCTATTTTTCTGCATATACTGTAATGAAGTTGAGCTCGAAAGCCGTGGGGGGCGGAGTTTTGTGTGACATCATCACGCCTCCCACGTAATCACGCAGTACGTAGAAAACCAGGAAGAGCTCCAAAAACCGCTGAAGAAAACATACATTATATAATAAAGAAGGCAGCGAAACAATTAGAAGTGAGTGAGTGACATATAAAACCATATTCAGCGCCTCACGCTACGACACAGTGTGCAGACAAAAGCAACAGTTCCAAAGAATGCTGAATAAAATAATAAACTGCACTGCGGGCAATAGTAGAGGCTTCGCTCTAGCCGCGCCCAGGTTCGATTCCCAGAGGGATGCACTAGTATGTAAGCGCTCAATTTTTTAGCCTCACATCCCTTTGGTTTGAGACATATGAAAAATATGCGGTAAGAGAAAGACAGATCAATTGGCTTCGAATAATGGTAGTTATTCGATGATCAGATTGTTGGTAAACATACCCAGTGTATTCATTAGATGAACGGTAAAAAGTAAGGCGAGGAAGGTAGTTATTGAGGCACGCAGAAAACCACAATAGCACGCAGGCTCGATGTACTGTAGTAGTGCCAACTCGATCTGAATTGCAAGGCCCGCAGGCCACATCCAGCCAGGCATGTAATTATATCCGGCCCGCAAGATCATTTTATATATTATTGTTATTAATGGCCCGGGGATATGAAGCGCTGGTAACACAATAAACTACAGATCCCATAATGCGGCGCTTCAGCTGCCTTGCGAACACTTACGCGTTAATCAAGTCTAGCTTATCATGCTGCAAGTTATTGCAAAGCTAGCCCACACGATGCCAAAGAGAAAAGGTGATTCTGAACATAGAGCCTTTAAAACCGATGGGAGGCTAAGTATATGTTTACAAACCCCGGGAAACCCCCTGTCTCATTTGTGGAGCAAAGGGCTGTAATTACAGAAAATCAAAGACGGCCAGGACAAAACACAAGATAACCTGAAAGACCTGAAATGAATGCAAAAAGAAAGCAGAAGATTAAAGAAGAACTGACACTTCAGCAGACGCCCCGGGGAAAAACAAAAAGTATTTCAATTTTAAATTTTTATGGGTAAAAATTTTTCCTTGCCCCCCACTTTCCTGTTAAGAATTTGAACCAAGTGGGGACTCGGTTTTCCCCAAAAATTTTGGGATAAACTGAGTTCCACGCGCTTTGGTGGCTTTGAAGAAAAAAAGAAAAATTTTTGAGTTTTTTTGAACCCATTTCCGTCGTTTGGGGAAACTACACCCCAGATTCAGATGGGGTGTTTGAGCTGCAGTGAAATACATAAAGGGCAAAGTACGATACTGCAGCCCACACAGTTTTCACCCATTCCCAAAAAAAGCTCCACTCCGCCTCGGCTCAAACCTTGTGCATATTTTACCCCCAAATCTTTTAGAATCTTCTCAGTCGAAGACAACAAAACAGACAAGGAGTCGCCCACATGAGCACCTGCAGTCCATCCTGAGAATTCCACAACCGAACCTCACACCAAACATAAACAATTTGTTGCCAAAAAAAAATGCCAGGCCCAGCCTGATTAAAGACATAAGGCAAAAAATGAATATTTTTTTGTTATTGCTGAAAAGCAAATTTTATTTATATTTCCGGTTTTGTTATACCTTTCATATTTAATTTGTATAATTTTGAAGGATATTTTTAGGAGCAAAACTTTTTTTTTTTTTTTTCCCAAAAAAAGGAAATTTAATTTTTTTTTTTAAATTTAAGTTTTTTAAAAATTTTTTAACAAAAAAAAAAAATTTTTTCCG